>NC_048540.1:12166685-12348689 GCF_902806685.2 Maniola hyperantus | reverse complement strand
TAGCGCTCACTGCTGCTATCAGCACCAAAATGGTGAAAATCAAGTTGCTTCAAAAACATGTCGGCAATCGCAGGTATAGTGTATATTAATCAATGGTATAGTGTATATAGTGTATACAGGTCAATGCCAATTACGCAGTCTAGCATAGTCTTTATAGTCTATCCTACTAATGAAACCCTTTGATTTACCAACAAAAGCGTTTGTTAGAAAATACACAAGGAAAACGCCGCCTCGTCGTTGTGTTTATATTCAGTTGATATTCAGGTAACTTTGCCCTATTTACATTTAGTATAGTCTCTAAGATATTGGTTGTTCTGATTTCTCTATTTGGTATCTACCTCTTTGTGAAGTGTATTTTGATTGCGTGTAAAGGTTTGAATATCTATACCTTCTTATTTAGTTACTTTTAGAGTATGTATTTGTTCATATAATGTAGAGCACTATTAGTACAGTAAATAGTAAATACTATCTTGAAATAATAATAATGCATAGAAAATTTTTCTTAGAAAGTACATAATTAAAGTAGTAAGGCACCAAAATTCAGTAGCTAAGTCTGAAATATCACATAAGTTTAGTTGCAATTTTTCTTTGTGCTTTTCTCCAACCTTGACCTCGAAGAAGTTTTTTTATTTCCTTAATTTTATGGGACTATACTTAAAGTTCACCATGCATGAATTTAAACATATACGGCTTGATTTTAAAGATTTCATATTCTGGCCTCATATTGCATGTTTTCATATCGGCTTCTATGCATTATTATTATTCTATACATTATCATTATTATTTTCATATCGGCTTATATGCATTAAGAACTGACGAAGTTGCCTGGAGATAGCCGAAAACGATTGAGTTGATGGGCACTTTAACGTCGTCTCGCTTTTCTTCTGTCAGTTTATGTGCCTGAGTCAAAAGGCCCAAAGTGCGTTTTCACTGAGTTCTTCCGAAGTCATTCATATACAGTGCGCTTCGGCAAACTTTGACGGAGACATTGGAGCGTGTAGAGGGACCTTAAAGAAAAACTCACCTTTCGCTGGCAATGGAGCTGTTCCTTGACATGGACTTGGGTGACATTTCGAAGTCGGAATCGGATCGGTAGAGGAAGGACTCGCGGCGCTGCGGCATGGACTGGAGCACCAGCGCGGCGGAGGGCGAGCCACCCTCGAGGGGGGAGCGCGCGCCCCCCGCGCCGCCTGCACCGCCATTCTCCACATCGAAGCTGGAACAAAGGACGAAAGATTAACAACTTGCCAACTTCAATATGACACTTAGCCGACACTCAGGGGTAAAATGTCTCTCGAATACGGGTAAGTACAAGTACAAAGGTAGGTACTTCGGTGATTATATTATACACATTACTCAAATATTTCGAAATGGATTGTAACAATATTAGTATATTATGTACAAAATATAAGGTTGGTATACAATATAGGTACAATAGCATAGCACAGTTCACGACAATAGTTTTTTTAAAAATAGAGATATCGAGCAAAAAAGCAGGCGGGTCACCTGATGTTAAGTGATTACCGCCGCCATGTGAGCACCAGAGGATAGTGTCATTTATTTATTAAATTCTTAAAGCCTCAATGACGTAGGCTAATCCATTTCTAAGTAGTTACTAATTTAATTTATACCCTAAAGAATTATATTATCATAGATTCCATATCGGTGACGCAAGTGGTGATCATCAATATTTACTTGAAATATTTTTTTACTAACTACTACGAGCCCGCGACTTCGTCTGCGTGGTTTTGAAAACCCCGTGAGAACTCTTTGATTTCCGGGATAAAAAGTAGCCTATTTCACTCCAGGTCTTTAGTTATTACACACGCAAAAAAATCACGTTAAATCCGTTGCTCCGTTGTGACGTGATTTAAGGACAAATCAACAAACAAAACACACTTTCACATTATCTTATAATATGCATAATGATTGATACGAGTACGAGCTTAGTTACAAATAAATTAGCTAATTAATCTTCTCTCTAAGCCCACTTCAGTTTGTTATCCCTAATCAATGATTTCCATACATATTATTAAATACTTAAATATGTAATTAAAAAAATGTAAGTTTGGTCTATCGTAACCTTTATCACAACACAACAATCTATCTATATCTAAATTATAAAAGGAGAAGCTGGCAGACTGACTGACTGACTGATCTATCAACGCACAGCTCAGACTACTGGACAGATCGGGCTGAAAGTTGGCATGCAGATAGTTATTATGACGAAGACATGCGCTAAAAAAGCATTAAAAAATTCAACCCCTAAGAGGGTAAAATAGTGGTTTGAAATTTGTGTAGTCTACACGGAAGAAGTCGCGGGAATAAGCTAGTTATATTAAAGGAAAAGCTGACTGATTGATCTATCAACACAGCTCAAACTACTGGATAGATCGAACTGAAATTTGGTATACATGGCAGATAGCTGTTATAACGTAGGCATCCGCTAAGAACGGATTTTTGAAAATTCAACCCCTAAGGGTGTAAAATAGGAGTTTTAAATTTTATGTAATCCACGCGGACGAAGTCGCGAGCATAAGCTAGTTAAATATAATTTAGTTTAACTAATTACGCTAAGTCAAGTAAATGGTGGACAAGTTCATAAAACGCTAGGGTTATTGCCGGTCATACGTCCTAGTAGCTTATAATTTGAATACATAGCTCAATAATGTATAATTTATCTATTTATTTTTCTTTGCTCATACCTATTTTTTGCGCCGTAGTTCGTATGCCAAATTACTAATTGTGGGCAAAATCTACTTTTTTCTGGACTCCGCAAAGTCATCAACGCCAGCGCGGCGTGGCAGGCTAAGGTGACAATTGGCGTACCATTAATAAAATTTTACATGGCTTGGCACTTACTTATTTGTTAAAATAAACTTGATTGTTAGTCTGAACTCCAATTCATAAAGATGAATTTTGTAAAGAACACACCGAATTAATATTGTAAGGATTCTTGTAAAGAAAATGGCAAATCATAATATTGTTATGTTTTCAGAATAACGGTAAAAGCCGCTTTTATTAGACAGAGATAAAATAAGAAGTTTAATGAATTCAAGGAATTAATATAATTGCTATTCCTACCTGTACTATTATGTATTCTGTTCTGAGCTATTACTAAGATATTGTGGGCGTTAAGAAGTACGTGGGTAATTTTATCATTGCATTTGTATGATGATTAAAGTAGAAAACATCTAATGAATTACCTACTCAACTTACCTATTCAAATATGAAAAGTAAAAACAAACTACGAGTATGAAAACAATTTTAATTTTTAATTACAGTTGATGTTATAACACATTAGATTAGTTAAATCTTTGTTTAATAAAAATCACTGTTAAGATTGCTTGTCAATTATAGTTTGCTGCATTTAAGACTTTTCAATTGTTTTCCTTAGCAGAGACATCTGTCGAAATTTTCACGAACGAACGAAAACAACTGAAGTCCACTCTAGCTTTGTAGTTTAAAAAAATACCGCTAGAGGTAGTCAAGTTAATAAAAAGTCATGTTTATTATTTCCTCTCATTATCAATATAGTAATGATAAAAACGTAAATTACAATAATAAACACAGGTAAAATATTCTACAAACAATCTAACGTCGCTCGTAATTCCACTTTCAATTAACTTTTCCAACAATCCAAAGATATAGGTATACTAATTAGAAATCAACGATAAAATTATTATAACCAAAAAATCCGGTTCTTCATAATCACAACATTCTAGGTAGGTATATTCATTCATTCAGTTTCCAGATTCATTATAACCGGAAACCTTTTCATCTACCATTTTGCCACACCAGGGCAGGCCAACATGCGCCTGTCCATCGCATCTGCTCTCTCATAAATACTCACAGAAACAAGTGTGATATTTATTTTATGTACTACGAGTACTTCTCCGACCTCATTTGAAAAACATGCGAAAACTGGTTTCAGTAAGATGTTATTTTACCTACATATACCTCTTTCATATAATTTTATTCTATCACTATTTTTATCTTTGCGTTCATTTATCTAATATTATGGCGGGTCTTTCTATTTTTATGTATTTACATAGTTTTTGGTAAGTCTTATACCTATTTTGTAGCTTCTCTTTTACGTTGTTTGATAGGTTTCAATGGCATTTATGTTATAATATTTACTTATGTTGTTTAATGACCCAAATAAAAAAAATAATAAGTTTCAAGTTTAGAAGATGCTGCAAAATTGATTTTCCCTAAGGTATATAACATGCCAGCCACAGACATGATGCCAGCTAACCCAATGCCTAATTACCAACATTTTGTTGAGTCAAATAAAATCTTAATTTTTTCCTTGACCGTAAAAACACGAAACATCGACACGTAGTCACCAGAAACAGTTAGAGCTGACATAGTCGACAATTCGTTTGTCCCCCATCTGAAAATGACCAAATTTTCAGAAGAGCGTTTCAAAATTTCATTAAAAGGAAAATACCAAGGTATCTTCTAGGCAAACACTAGTCTTAGGTAGATCATATTATCCAATAAGTAGAAAATTATTATTTCCCATATTCGGGTCAGATTGTGGTCAAGCGTGTGCCTATAGCAAATAAAATTATATAAATTATATCGTTTCCTAACCACGTAAATTTGTAGATTCAATTGTATTTAAACCTGATTCGTTTTTGAAAAATATGAACAATTTATACAATGAAGCGCTCTCCTGTAAAGTAGCTGATTTTCGAATCCGACAAAGCAAATCTTTTTCATACGGCCATATTCGAACAAATAAAACAATATTTAATCTTTATTAATCTTTTAATCTTTAAAAGTCGGATGTTAACTCGACACGGCGCGGAAAAGGTGTGAAATGTGAATGTTACAAAGCTTGTTTACCTATTACAGAGGATTCAAAATCCCGTAATAAATAAATGGACTTTTATTTCAGACATAACCCATAATTATGTGTTAGTATGTAACAATCACTTAACCTATGTTAGTGCTCATTACTTAGCTTAACCTAACAATTTACAATGTCCGGGGGAGCCGCCTATGTGCGCACCATCCCAGCACCTCCAGAGAGGACTGTCCAGTTTAATAGTGAGAAACCAATACCTGCCAGTAGTACGTCTTCGAGCTGATACTGGCGCGCGTCTGAGTGGTCTTCTCGACGCTCCTCTGGCGCTCCAGCGGCGTGGGGCCTCACTCCACCTAATACCCCCGGTCAAGTTCAGTATACCAGACACGACCACCACCGTTATCATTTTAACCAAACACAACTGTTACCAAATTAAAAATGTAAAAGAATTTATCCTACGTTTCAGCGTATGAGATGATTTGGGTATAAAGATAAGATGGATAAGATAGAGTTAGTTATGTGTAATATTTTCTGAGCAACGACCTTGTAGTACGTACGCAAGGATAATTTCAAATAAAAAAAAAATTGCGGGCTACAACTAGCTTTTGCATTTTGATGTCCCAGTGGTCATACTAATTTTGCCAGCTTTTCAGATTTTGGTTTGAAATAGCCCTTCTGTGAGCTTCATCAACAATTATATTAATGTTCTTAGACTCTGTGGTCCTATTGCTAAAAAGCGGCTTATTGCAAAAAGTAGATTTGTGAAAATTCATGCTACTTAGGATTAAACTAAAAACCTAGGTCCTGCAAACCATTCTTCTTTAGAAACATCAGTTTTAAAAAATCCCATGTTTTTGGCGATGACCCATAAACTACTTTATACAGTTAGCCTCGTTTTAGAAAAAAGACGAAAAGATTATTCACGTTACATGAACGCACCGGGCTGTACCGCGCCCGGGAAGTTTTCATTGTGCAAGTCATTTCAGTTTTATTGACGGTCAAAGTTTAACGGTACCGTAATATAACTTTATTTGCCCGTCATGCTACTGGACCTAAATGACCGGCATCACTGTTCACGACAGTTAGGGAACTTCTAACAATACGTCGAGGCTTCGACGTCACAGGCAGGCGTCAAATATTACCTACATAGCTCTAGTCGCTAGGCTATGAAACCACTATTTTTCCTTGATTTCACATCATCCCTAGCCTAATATTTTACTGATGTCGATTCAGGATCAAAACCGACAATTCACTCACACTAGTTCACTCTGCCGGCATCCAATGCAGATGCACATTTAGGCTATGACTAAGATTATCAGCCGTTTCAGAGGCCCCCATATATATAGGCCCAGATATTATATACTTAGGTATCATACCAGCAGCGGGGTGATTCGCTAACTCAGTTTCTAACCCTGAGCACCGAGCTCCTTTTTTAATCCGTTGAATGTTTTCTACGAAAAAAAAAACATTTTCATATCACCCAGTGAAGAACCAACCAACCTCGGTGGCTATCATTTAGTGTTAGACACTGAGTTAGCGAATCACCTAACAGGACTGTGATATGAAAATGTCAAACGATATTAAAACACAGGTATGAAATATCAAATCAACATTAAAATATTACTATTGTTAAAAGCGCCTCAGATTGACAAAGTTTACCTAGTAACTGATATTTTGCATATGAAACTTGAAATCTTTGAAACGCGATTGTCGCGATGGTCTTATCGTGACGTATTGTTGACGAATATCATGTAAGTACGAGTACCTAGTTTTACAAGGAATTTACATTTAAACGTTTGTAGATTATTGATTGTAACGTCATTCTACGTCGGATAGCGTAGTAATCTATCAATACACGTTTACATGTTGTAACCGATTGTATCCACGGGATAACAGATTAGGCAAACAAGTGACATAGTCATGTTATGTAAGGGTAAGCTCACACTGCAAATTTAGGTGCATCGCGTGATTTTCCCGCAAAATTCTGTGACATACGAATATTCTGCAGGAAAACTCACGGTGAAATTCATCATCATCATCATCATGATCAACACATCGCCGGCTCACTGCAGTGCACGGGTCACTTCTCAGAGAGAAGCGACCCGTGCACTGCATGGACATAGTCTACCACGCTGGCCATGTGCGGATTGGTAGACTTCACAAACCTTTGAGAACATTTTTTTTTTTTTTTTTTTTTTTAATAGATATAGCGAGCAAGCGAGCAGGCGGGTCACCTGATGTTAAGTGATTACCGCCGCCCATGAACATTTGCAGCACCAGAGGAGCCGCCGATGCGTTGCCGGCCTTTTAGGAATTTGTTGGTCCGCCCCTTGAATAACCCCATGTTATAATCTAGTGGGAACACCGCCGATGGGAGATGGTTCCACAGTTTGCACGTGCGTGGAAAGAAGGATCTGGCGCAGCGGACGGTCGAAGTGCACCAGACACCCAGATGGTGAGGACATTATGGAGAACTCTCAGGCATGTAGGTTTCCTCACGATGTTTTCGTTAACCGTTAAAGCAAATGATATTTTATTACTTAATACGCACATAACTCCAAAAAGTCTGTCTCATCTCCTTCTAAAGGTCGATGTACATTACTTTCGGCCGCGTACTGTAAACATGATGTTGTATACACGTTCTAGAAACAGACATCTATGTCTGTGGTTAACCAGATTTCTGGAAAAATAATCGTTTTAACACGGCTTTAATGTATGCATATTTTTGAGATCGTGTAACTTTGAAACCGAATATTTTAACGAAAATCTGGGAAACATATTATTTAAAAATTCCATTGAGTTCGATTGGTTCAGTATTTAAATGAGAGCTAACCTACGTTTGTTTGCAGCGCAACGAATAAACCCCTCTTAAAGGTTGAAACAAATATAACATTACGTTAAACTGCAGCGCGTGACAGTTTAGCGTGACGCAGACAGTACCCATAGCGCGAGACTGCAGGGGCACGACTTGGAATGCTTCGCAGCAGAAACACCTTCATTCAGTTTCTAGTATAACATCTCAAAGAAGCGTACGTGAAGCGACTGTCATGCGCTCTGTTTGTCTCATGAAGAAAGTTTCTATGTACAAATTATACTTAAAGCCATCCATATAAAAACTGGGTGAGTAACCTATTAAAACATACCTATTGTAATTAATAATATATACAAAAGACAAAAAGGATATCTAAAAGAAGGAGCAAAGTCTTTTGTCATTTCAACTTTTCAATATTGAACTCGAAAAAGATAAATATCTCTCAACTCTCGACAATCTGGTAAGTTAATCGCGAAAGTATAGTAGAGTTGCCCCTTGCTGCAAATTTAAATCTTCCGTGAACATTGTTTCCTTACTTAAAAAAGTTGAAATTACGAAGAAACAACGTTATTGAAATTTGAATCAGGTATGCTTTTCAACCTCTTTGCATTGTGTATAGACCAGGAGGTCATAGCAATCTTTGAAGTTACAAAGCTGTTCATTTTAGTTACAGAGCCTGATCCGTCCAGTGGTTTGAGCTGTCTGTTGATAGATCAGTCAGTTATTCAATCAGTCAGTCAGCTTTTCCTTTTATATAACAATATTGCTAAGTAGTTTATCAACAGATCACAGATGGATATTTTATCATAATTATCGTTAAAAACTGATCCATATATTTGATATCATAAATGGAAATCTCATTTCTAAATACTTATCATTACAAAACATCGTGTACTAGGGTGTAAAGGTTGTTTTTTATAATTATCACGTTAGTTAATTATCTAAGTCATAAATATAAGAAAGAGCTTTGGGTATAAGTAAATATACAATATATAGCCATTTAAAGAAAAGTAAGAGGTCTGAGTATGGATAGCAACATTTGTTTGAAACTTGGCTCATATTTAAAACAAATGCTATTCTATTAGTTAGACAAGTCCATTACGTAACAATAGACTCTGAAGCTAGAATTTGATTTTCTTGGATTTAGCATTTCTTTCTGCTAAAGAAAACCAGCCTTCTCAAACGGTCAGCTATCCCAATTTTTATCTTTTCTTTCGATAGATAATATTGTCGCTAACGTTATGTCTATTGAACTATTTTCATGCAAAAATAGTAGAGATAGAGATTAAATGCAATGAAAAGAGTACAAATAATTATAATTTGTGGCATATTTTCATATATTACTCTTAATAGCAAGAAATCCAGAAGCAACTTCAGAATAGATTGAATCTAATATGTCCTGCGTCACGTTCTTTGTATTTAGGCCAAATCTTTATTCCTTCGGACGAACGGTTAATTGAACAGAATTCTCTCAATGCCTCACTGCGTACTGTAATTAAATCTATTAATAGATATATTTACTGTCATTTATACTTATATCATATCCACTAGCCTATTCCGGCTTGGTTCGAGTTGAATTTCTGAAAGTTTTTCTTAGTGGGGGTTTAGGTTATTTAGAGAACTTACGTGCAAGATCTCAAATTTCTAGACGCAGCAGTTTGAGGTATATGTCTATAATAACATGTAAGTTCAAATGTAAGTCAGTCAGTTTTTCCTTTTAAATATAGGTACTTAGACCAAGTATTTTTATACAACGTTAATTTAGTATACGCAAAAACCAAAACACGTATCGAGTATTTTTACATAAAGAAAAATATACAAAATTTTAAAAATGTTGAATGAAAATTTACTAAGTTATTATAGCTTGTTGTGTTGAGACGTTGTCCCACTAAAACATGGTCACCCCAAGCAAGCGAGTAGCGACTGTGAGCGAACGAGCTAGCGTCGATTGTGCGCACTACGTACTGCGTGCGCGCGCGGCTCGAATCAGCTGGTGCATGCGGTCATTCAACTAGGTGTTCAAACTTCCAGGATTTAAAGTATTTTTGGTCCAAACATAATCCGTTGTAAAAATGATTACAATCGATTCTGTTACTGATTCTGAACAAACTACTTTCAGGTTTTGCGAATACCTCGTACTATATAACGTTGTATAAATAACGAGCAAACCAATGCCAACGTGTGAACCAATAATGACGCGGGTGACCATCATATCCTTATCCTATACAGAGAGTATATTATAGATTAATATATATATATATATAGATTAATTTGATACGGACGTCTAAAATGAATAAATGCTTTGAATGTTTTATTCTAATTAATTAAGTTACAAACGCTTTGCTTGACAAACTTGATTAAGCGAATGTAAATAAAACATGAAATAAAAAGTTACAAAACGAGATTTATCCAATTTGCACCTATTTGCTTTCTGTCACGTACGTAAGCTGGAGTTTTATTTCTTTGGACGATCGGTTAGAGAAATCGTAATCACAGATTCCAAGATCGTATCGAAGATTGGCAAAAAAGACAATGTAAAGGCTCATCTACATTAAGTACATATTTCTTTATTTACCTTGACTATTACTACTTTACTTTTTCTTTGGGATCCTTTGTCTTGGAACCATCGTTTTCACGCAGTGTAACTTTCTATTTTATGTAGGTACTCGTAGCTATATGATATATAGAAATTAGCTGATTATAGGAAAAATCTGATTTGAATAATCATCATCATCATCATCATCATCATGATCAATCCATCGCCCCCTCACTACAGAACACGGGTCTTTTCTCGGAGTGAGAAGGGTTTTGGCCATAGTCTACCACGCTGGGCCAAGTGTGGATTGGAAGAGAACATTATGGAGAACTCTCAGGAATGCAGGTTTCCTCACGACGTTTTCTATATTTAATTACTTTAAACGCACAAACCCCGTGTCCCCGACCTCTCGATTAGGAGGCCGACCGACGTCCTAACCACTAGGCTATCCACCTCTTCCCGGTTTAAATATTACAGGTATATGTACAGCCAGAGAAACAATTAAATATTTGACGATAAAAGACAAAGTCTAAAAATTTTCTCAAAGAAAATTGGAGCCATTATAGTAAGAACAATAAAAGCTGGCAAACCTTTGATGATTTCTTAAAAACAGCAATGCACACCTTGTTTCGCAGGATTTGATTCTGCTCCCAATGGTTCAATTTGGGAAGGATTTCTTATAAATTGGCGCGTTTAATTTCCTCTAGAGGTTACTTCTTATTATTTTTAGGGTTCCGTACCTCAAAAGGAAAAAACGGAACCCTTATAGGATCACTTTGTTGTCTGTCTGTCTGTCTGTCTCTGTCGGTCTGTCAAGAAACCTACAGGGTAGGTACTTCCCGTTGACCTAGATAATGGAAATTTGGCAGGTAGTTAGGTTTTATAGCAGACATTAGGGGAAAAATCTGAAAACGTGAATTTGGGGTTTATCACCCAAAAAAAATTAAATTGAGGGCATGAACTAAAATTAGTATTTTCAATTTTCGAAGTAAGATAACTATATCAAGTGGGGTATCATTTGAAAGGGCTTCACCTGTGCATTCTAAAACAGTTTTATTTTTATTTTATGCATCATAGTTTTTTAATTACCATGCAAAAGTCGCAAAAATACGAATGCAGTACGGGAATCCCCGTCTGTACGAGCCTGACCCGCACTTGGCCGGTTTTATTATTTGGAACAGCTTCTTAGTTCTTTCAACTGTAATTTGTTCCCTTCCGTCTCTCAGAGGTTTAATACAATTGTCTGTTAAACCAATTTGCTATCAGTAATGGACTGAACATACTCGTGTCTGTATACTTATAGCATCGAATGTAAATCATATTATCGAGAGGATACTTACTATAACTTGTTTTGTTCTACAACATTAAAAAAAGTTTATAAAGCAGTTTGATCAATTGTGTAGTTATCTGAGCTAAATGTCCATAAGCAATCAAACTTGCAGAAATTACTTGCTGGGAGTGTTTACATACTAGTTTAAGTGGCCACAGCTAGAGACTTGCTAGAGGAAACTTAAAGAGGGAGACAGAGAGAGCGTAAGAGATTGAGGTTCTTCGTAGATAAAACCTACTGTTCTAATTAAAATATTATCATAAATTTTTAAAATCCAAAATGTCCTGGAATTTGTACACCCTGTTATCACCTATCTAACGTTATAATTATAGTTCACGACCAAGCCACCTTGTAAATGTCGAGGCATCGACGACACTGGCAGGCGTCAAATGTTCCTACATTTGACGCTAGTCAAGAATTTCTAAGTACTACTTATGTTCGATGCGCTAGGTAGCCTTATGAACAGCCTATTGTTGTTTTGATTTCACGTCAACCCTAGTCTAATATTTGACATAGTGTCGATTCAGGATTAAACCAAGAGTAAGTCACCCTTAGTTTTCTCTGTTATAATGACGTCGAAATTAGTGGGATGGGTAATTCTAAATATTATTAGATTTTTAAAACCATGACTAACATTCTTTCAAAGAGTGTTTATATTCATGTGGCGCTTGTGGTTACCCGCGCTATTATACCTACCGCCTATTTTATTGATTTATCTTAAGTGATTGGTTTACAGCTCGTTAAAAAACCGCTGTGAACGTTTTACCCTTTGCAATTATATGATAGTAACGTTATGAGCACTAATACCGTTTAATTTTATAATTGAATCGCATCCTGTACCTAAATACTTATACCCTATCATAGAGAGTGATTAGGGTGCGTTTCCACTGACGCGGAGCAAAGGTGTAGCGGAGCAGACGTGAATTAGCCAATCACATTGCTGGAAATCTGCACTCCACATCAGTGGAAACTGTGTAAGTGGAGCGCAGCGGACTTTTAAATGAAATATATGAACCACGCGGCCCCGAGCCGGCACAGCGGAGTTCGAGCAGGCTGTGGTGCCGAGCAGAGGGGTACGCAGCGGAGGGAGGAGACAAATTTGACTGATGGGAACACTCCTCGATGCAGCTCTAGTCTGCTCAGCTTAGCTCCACTCCGTCCCACTCCGCTTCAATTAAAACACTTGCCCTTGCCACTTTTTACTGCCCAGCTCCGCGTCAGTGGAAACGCACCCTTATTATGTCTTGGACATTGTAGTGATGTTTTCTGTATACGAATGGCCTTCTACTACAATCAACGTCACTTGATTGTAGCTCATTGTAGATAATAAATAATAATTGACGTACTTAGGCACACTACTTACATTTTAATAGAAGCCTTGTAATCTTCAATATTTACAGCGGCATTTTACTTATATATAACTAGGTAAGAAGATGCGAGATGAATGCCCTTGACTACGCTCGCGTTTTAAAATAATCTACTCATACGTCGAATTCATAACATACAAGAATAAAACTGCTCATTTAACTCATGAAATTCTTGTGATACTCATATTTTATCCAGTTATTATTGGAGTCGCTCTAAAACGTATAGGACATAAGAAATCGGAGCACCTATAATAATAATTGTAATCGATAGGTATACATCTGAATTCTGAACACGATTGTATTGCTTATATTTTGAAAAAATACATGGAAGTACCTATATGTTGCAAGTTTTCTGATTTCAGTTTATATTAATTCTGATTTAGCTTATTTCTATTTTTGTTATTCAAGGTTGTGTTGGCCTAGTAGATAACAATCATGAAACACCAGATGATTGTCTTTGTAATAATGGAAAGGAAAAAGCCTAGAGAAAATATACTTGAGTGTTAACGATGAGTAGACCTTTTAGAATAGGCTCCCCTACTGGCCTGGCTAAAGCCGGTGTTGATGACAGTTTCATTAAGAATAAAAAGGAAAATGCATATAGAAAAAGTTATAGTTGAGTGTTAAAATGATAACGACGCGTAGACCTCTTAGGATAGTCTCCGCTACTGGTCTGGCTAGAGCTGGTGGTGGTCGTGCTGAGCGTAGAGAGGTCGCTGGAGGCGCGCGCCGAGCGCAGGCGAGGCAGCACGGGCGCCTCCTCCGCCTCGGGGGACGCGGCCGGCGCCTCGCACGCCAAGCCCAGCGCGCGCGCCGCCGACCACACCGCGAACACCAGTGTGATCATCGCCCTACGCCTACCGCGCTATCCGACGGACGCGTCTCCGACCCGACCACCACGAATACTTTCCTGCCAAATGCATCAGTATCAAATTCACTGTCCCTTTCAGTCACACATCGCCACTCGCCGCGCCCGGTACGAATAGCATTCCGGTCGCATGAGACGCACGTGCTCCACGACGACGATACCACGCGCGATCGCGACTACGACTGTTGAATCGAAGCTACTCGCTCTGTAGGACTCGCTTGTTTTGTCGTCATATCAATAGTCAATAAATAAAACATTTCACTTTTAATATTTATCAATCCGATCCGATTTGAATTACGGAATCCGGTTGTTAACTGAGCTCCCGATACGTATCGATGACGATGATTTCACTGATTAGCACTAGGCAGAGAGCCGCTACCCTCACGCGTGCGTGTTGATAATATTTATGTGAAGCAGCGGTCTGCGTGACGCGGTTATGTTGACGTTTCGCGGCGCGGGGAACGTGAGTCGACGTCACGCTTGGCTCACCCGCGCCGCCGCTCGCTGAAAGGGCACGTTCTATATTTGTACGCGGTCCACGATCACATCACTGCTAGAGATCAGCACTAGTGTCTCGATTATCGCGACTTCCTCAGCGCTATCACTTGTTGCACGCGCGGTTCGTGTGAGACGCGTCGTGTTGGAGCGAGCAATAAATCGATGGTACCGGCGGTATCTATGCGGATGTGCGTGTCGAAACGTACAGGCCGCTGAGAATTCGTGTCAGCGTTTCGAACGAGAGCAGTGTCACGGAGCATCCTGCGGCTGCCCGGCGGCCATGTTGGCATCGCCATTTTGCCGGGGGTCGAAAAGGGGCGAGCCGCATGCGTACGCTGGTACGCAACCCCCGTGTGAGAAACGACACAACGAGCTGCACCACTTAATGAAAGTCGAACTCTCGTACACGGGCGGAAGGTTCAATTCCAATTGATCTAAAATGTGCGTTGCTTTGTAGGTCATGGAACGGACCTGAAGCTGGTTATGAATCAGGGGAACTGATTTCAGACAAATATGTTTACAGTACAATTTTAATAGGTAGGTATAACAAAACCTTTTAATACGTTATTAATTTGCCAATTAAGAGCCTAGAGTGAGTCCATTAAAAAGGCTATATTGGCGGTTGAAAATATGAAAAAGGTAGAGGTATTGGTTTTGAATATTAATAGCCTTAAATAAAAAAATCAATATTTCTAATTCAACAATGTACCTACATAGATACTGGCACATTCCTACGAGTATCATTCATTTACTTATACTGAAAGTGTATATTGAAAATAAGTAGCAAATAGAACAAGGCTATGTGCCAATGCTAATAATAATACATAACTATCGTGAATCTAATTAATTAAGCCAAGAACTGTTCATAATTATATCAGCGACATACGTCTTATGCCCATTGTGACAGAGTAGTTAAGGATTAATGAATAAAGTTTCATATAACGTTACACAGGTACACAGAGTATTTATTTTGTTCCTATAATATGGTAAGAAATAGAATTTTTTTGCACTAAACTGAAAAAAAAAACTCTCCTCTCGCACTGCCAAGGGTCACTGTAGAGATCTCTTATAAAGATAAGTGTTTCTCTGACCACTTTTACTTTTATTTTGTAAAACTTTATGGTACAAATAAAAAAAAAACTGTTTGTATTACTAAGTAAAATACCACAGTTTTTCTAATACTGTTTATCTATATTTCTACTGTCTTCTATCTATTACTGAAATCAAAATGATGTAAGCAGAGTAGTATCTAATTCAAAAACCATTCTTAATTTTACATTTCAACATTTCAAATAATAATAAGAAAAAGCATATGCCTCTCTTATAGAGAGTTACATTTTTGTGCCGTTTGCCATGGAGTCTTAGTGCTAAAAAAATTTTAAGAGACATTATTTTCACCGCGATTAATAGCCGCATCTGGTGACAGAAGGGCTGGCTCATTTTTTGCGCAACGGATCAGCCTGGCTGTCCAGCGCGGAAATGCAGCCAGTATTCTTGGCAGCAATCCACGCGGTCATGATTTATATAGTAATTAGATAAGTCACATAGATATAAACTGTAAATATTTTAAATATATTTGTAAATAAAAAACCCTTGCTTGCTAGTACCTAAAAAAAAAAAAAAAGCAATAGTAAAGAGAGAGAGAGAGAGCCAGCGCGTGCCAGACTTTCGTTATTTTAAAAAAAAGCTGAAAGTTTCTCTGCGCATTGCCCCAATCACAGGGAAGAACGATCAGCTACTACGAAATTTGGATCATGGTGGCTTTGGGAGATAATATAGGTAGGAGATAAATAATAGGTAATAACGGTGTAAAAAAATCTTACGTCAAAGTATAAAATCTATTTTTTTAATTTTTTTCTTCGATATACTTAGTATTTTTTACAAATCACGTCATGCATTGCCAGACAGGCGGTTACGCACTCATCCGATCCGAGTCCGTGAAAATACGTTTCAGAACCCTAAAAATGGCGAGTAAGTACTTAAAATGTTTGCATTAGCGTAGTTAAAGTAAAGCTAATACACACAAGGTCACAAAAAGTGTTAGTTAACTTGTAAGTGTGCGGGGGCGGGGGGTTACGGAGCACGTGGCTTGGAAACTAGACCGCGCTGCAGTCATCAACCTCGAGAGGATATCTTAGGAATAGTTTTAAGACTTTTATAAAAATTACTAGCTGTTGCCCGCGACTTGGTTCGCATGGATTTAGGTTTTTAAAAATCCCATGGGAGTTCTTTGATTTTCCGGAATAAAAGTAGTAGTAGTAGTAGTAGTAGTAGAAAGTAGTATGTTACTCTACAGGTCTTTAACAGTATACCCCTGTAAAAATCACGTCGATCCGTTCGCGTTGCTCCCACTAATGTAGGAATTAGTTTATTCTGTGGTTGCTCTGTTGCGACGTGATTGAAGAACAAACCAACAAACAACAATTAAATACATTTCCGCGTTTGTGATATGCGTAGGGATTTTCATAGATACGGGTTTTTCGTGTAGTACCTACTGATTTTCTATGATAATATGTTACGTTTGAATTGTTACGCTTCCTGTGAATTTTGGAAGTCATTCCTTCATTTTATCAATCTGAACAAATTATAAAAAATTAACGTTAATGTCTTCGTTCGGTCGTTCGATACTTATGCACTACGCATCGTCCATCCGATGATTTGATTTTTTGATTTTTAAATGTCATTTATTTTTATAATAATTACAAAAAAGTTATGCAACAGTTTTTCAAGATAACTTATTGCTAACAACAGTATTAAATATTTGTTTGTACAGGCTAAACACCTTTATAAACATATACCTACATCTACATACGTAGTGTACAGACAATTAGATCCTATTTTATATTAATTTACCTATCGCTAAATCATAATATTATCATAATGTGCATTATATTTGAGCTATAACACACAGATACTAAACTAACTAATTATAACAATATTCGGAGTAAGCTATTATGTCTAACTACTACGAAAAACAATAATTTTAATTTAAAAAAGAGTACAAACACGACGCCAAAAGCATTAAATTCTTACTTATTATTTACAAGCCGGGTAGGTAGAAAAACTGAGCTACAGAATCGGCAACGATGAGTCCATCCGATGAGTTGAAACTTTGTGCAACTGTTATCGACACTTGCGTGAAGTTTTCGGACATAGTATATCATCCCTTTTAGATGTATATTTATAAGGTGCTCTATTTGTTTAAACGTATTGTGAGTATTACTCAGTTATGATAGCGCATTAAGTCGATAACGATGATGCGAGTCGGTAACTGAATCGGGACTTAGTCATATTATACAAAAAGATCTGGGAGCCCATCGTATTACTAACCCTAGAAAACCTCTACATTATGCGGTTAATGAAGAACTCAAGAATACTGCGAGAGACCTCTTAATTATTCCAATCTCATCTTTTTACACACTTAAATGACATAATCGTCGGTCTAAATTATAATAGCATTGTCTTGGCTTATCGTTTAGTTGCGGCTACAGACAATTACGGCTGGATTGCACGTACATGCAATTATAGCACAGGTAAGGTCGCGATCTCTATGAATAGAGAACAGGGAGACTGCATCTAGGCTAGATTAAGATTTAAATTACAGTCGCAGATATTTGAGCCGCTGATTTTTTTATTCTTTAGCAAGGGCTTAATAGCTTCGAAGCTATGTGACACAATAAATGCATTTTCTGTGCATCCGCCGAAGCCGCAGGCATCAGCTAGTAATAAATAATTACGTAAACTTTAAACTAATGCTACGAGGGTTCCATTTTCCAGTTCCGAGGGATTTTGCTGTAAACATTGTGGCTTTAAGGTTAATTACTTTAGGATTGCATGTAAATGCAATTACGTTCACGTCTGCAGCTGAAATGAATGTTTACGATGACTGCTACTTGTCTACATAAAATGAAATTGCTTAGTTTACCTTTCAAGATATTTTGAATTCAAACATTTCAGGGTTCCGTACCCGAAGGGTGCTAACGGGACGCTATTACTAAGCCATATAAAGCTAAGTAAGTAGTCAGTACTTTTGTAACTCATAAATGTCCTCTTGACAGTTCTAAGATGCCTCTACTGAGTGGAAGTTCGTAAAATTCCATTAGATAAAGATGATTTCACATATTATTCTTCAAATATATCATCCGCGCTCTCTGATATAGATTATTGTGTATAGATATTTGGTATAGATATCATAGACCACTCGCCTAGTGCCGGAACTATTTGTGCGAAATTCAAAACTAATTGGTAATATCTTGGTATCATGACCTAAATGAACCTTGGCTCTTGATCGACGAATTATGTGACCCTTAGGCCTATTAAGTTGTGAGATCCCTAATTAAGAAAGTTCATAAAAAGGTTTATTTAATACTAGATGATTCCCGCGACTTCGTCCACGTGGATTTTGGTTTTTTAAAAATCCCGTGGGAGTTCCTTGGTTTTCCGGGATAAAAGTAGCCTATGGCCACTCCCGGGATGTAAGCTAACTATGTACCAAATTTCATCAAAATCAGTTAAACTTGGGCCGTGAAACGCTAGCAGACAGACATTCGCATTCATAATAATTAGTATGGATTATCGTCAGAAATTCAGGATTCTGTGTACAGGAAATTTTGTTAACGTTTGGATGGGAAAAGAAAATGCTTGAATTAATTTTGTATATCTATATATATAAAAGGAAAAGGTGACTGACTGACTGACTGACTGAATGTCTGACTGACTGACTGACTGATCTATCAACGCACAGCTCAAACTACTGGACGGATCGGGCTGAAATTTGGCATGCAGGTAGCTATTATGACGTAGGCATCCGCTAAGAAAGTATTTTTGAAAATTCAACTCCTAAGGGGGTGAAATAGGGTTTTGAAATTTTGTAGTCCACGCGGACGAAGTCGCGAGTATAAGCTAGTTAGTTCATATTTCTAATGAAGGTACCTGTATACATTTATTTGTAGAGGGTCATTATTGCAGGATTGCATGCAGATGCAATTAGTGTGCTTGTCTACAGGGAAAATAGGTAGTAAACGTTTGCGAAGGCTGTTATACAATCTACATCTAAATATAAAACAAAAAGGTGACTGACTGACTGACTGACTGACCTATCAACGCACAACTCTAACTACTGGACGGATCTCCACGGCAAACGGAACAAAAATGTAACTCTCGATAAGAGAGGCATACTTGCGCCGGTTGCCGTTTTCAGCTGTTTCTGATGCGGCTCCCGGTCTTGATGCTGTCTCCCTGATATGACACGGGGCCAATGTGTCAACGCAAGTTGCGTCCCACATTAGGTCCCCTAAATAAAAGGAGCAGTTGCAGTTTAAAAACAGAACCCGTACTTAATGGTGCTGCGTATTTTTTTTTGTAAAAATTGTTTGAGTAGAACCCGTCTAATATTTTTAAGGCTATTCGTATATTTGTATCAATAGATTCCCTTTGTTATTTGGTATTGACAGGCAGACAACGCAACGTCTAATAGTATCTAGATGGTACATTATTATAATTATGTGGTATTTCTTATTTAACCTCGTTCAAAGAGAACGTAAACCAAACAATAAAAACAAAAGGTACAAATGGACGAAACAACAATATTCCACGGCATTTACATATTATGGCATCCACATTATGCAAATTAAGTGGGTAAGTCCTTATTTAATATACATGTACCTATTACTGCAATGAGATGCTGTTCTAGAGTCTATTATCCACACGTTCCACTTAGTCAACGTCATACAGTTGATATTATACGTGCAAATGGTGGAAAATTGGTTTGAAATGTCTATATTACAATAAAAAAGACAGGCAAAATAGAGAGACTTAGCGATTGAGACGCTCTTTCAATATTTGGTTGTAAATAAATCATCATCATTATCGCATACCTTCTTCGAAACGAAGTTTAGTGGTCAATGGTCATCATTTGAAAAGCCTCTCTATCTATCGTACTCAACCTAAAGTCGTCTCTTTTAACTTTATGTAGGTAAATAAGCCCTGTGTACCCCCCTTAGGTATATCGTCTAACTATTTGTACTTTTGGCGACCGGGAGCCCTTTTGCCCTTAATTCTTCCTTGCAACACTAATCTTGGGAATGAGACTTGGACTCCTCTTTACAAATGTCCAAAGCTTTCTTTGGACATTTGTAAAGAGGAGAGGATTAAGAAAGCGAGCTTCCTATTATGATGATGGTAGTGTGTGAATTTTTAAAATACCCTAGTACCAGTACCTAGCTTCGTGTTCATTACATAACCTATCTACAATGTACGTATTCTCATGAGCAACTTAATACAAGCCGCCACGTTGTTCGATGATAGAGGACCCGTGCTAACGTGCGCTCAGAGTCGGGGTAAGTGGATAATTGCATCGTAAAAGCCTTCAGTGGCTATCAAAGTCCTCAATGCGATTATCTTAGGGCCATCAGTGTAGTAGATACAGGAAATGATAATAATAGGGGATCATTAGAATATTATTTGCTTGTGGTAAATAGACAACTAATTGCACAATTATTATTTACTAATTTAGGCCCGCGACTTCGTCCGCATGGACTACACAAATTTCAACCCCCTATTTTACCCCTTCGAGGTTGAATTTTCTTAAATCATTTGTTAGCGGATGTATCCGTCCAGTAGTTTGAGTTGTGCGTTGATAGATCAGTCATTCAGTCAGCATTTCCTTTTATATATATATAGAAGACTAGCTTATAGTCGCGACTTCGTCCGCGTGGACTACACAAATTTCAAACCCCTATTTCACCCCCTTAAGGATTGAATTTTCAAATACCTTTCTTAACGAATGCCTATGTCATAATAGCTATCTGCAAGCCAAATTTCAGCCCGATCTGTCCAGTAGTTTGAGCTGTACAAAAGATCAAGTTTCTGCTGGAGCTAGCAACTTTACAAAATATAAACTTTCTCTATAATGAAGAAATAAAGGATTTTCAGTAATTTCATCCGAGCCAAGCCGAGGTGGGTCGGCTAGCAAGATAGTGTCAGATACGTATATTGTGATATTGTGAGTGTAGAAGACTCACCTATTCACATACTTTTACATAAATACGTAAGGTACGTAACATGAATATACTTTTCAGCGAAACTGTGTCAAAGCGTAAGATACATCACGTTAGAATATCATTATTCCGGCGTTATGCACGTTGATAGAGCAGGAAATCTCATTTCCGCCGTGGGCTTGAACATGTGTTTTGATGATATATTATATACTTTAACAAAGAATAAATTAACCCAGAAGATATATTTTCTCTAAATAATATTGTGTGTTTGCTTTCTGTACCTACCTAGGGTAGGTACAGAAGGCAAACACACTGTAGGGTACTAACCTACGTACGGTTGTAACCAGAACGCTAGCAAAAACTCGATAGCTCAACGGTTAAAGGAGCGGACTGAAAACCGAAAGGTCGCCGGTTCAAATCCCACCCGTTGCAATATTGTCGTACCTACTCCTAGCACAAGCTTTACTAGCTCTTTATTTGGAGAGGAAAGGGGAATATTAGTCAGCAGTTAACTTGGCTAATATTCTTTAAAAAAAACAACTTAGCGTTATTGTTGTACTACCTAAACATAATCCAATAGATACCAATAACCATTTGTCTCATTTTTAGTTTTAGTGATTTAGTATTTTCCAAACCCGCAATGTATAGCGTGCAAAACTTGGGTCAATACCCCACCTACGACGCGGCATTGACTCTGAGTGGCCTACTTATGCAACGTTCGTTGGCCTCTAGCGTTAGTCACTATATTTATATTTATGAACTCAGTAGTTTTCCTCTTTCATTTGACATCCACCCGAGGGACTTATCATCTTCAGGAGATACTTATTATAATATTTTTCCAAAATTTAAGTATGCTTCAGTGTAGCGATATTATAGGTTTCTATAATTGTTTATCGTGCTTTTTTCTGCAGCTCTTATTTTTATACAGACTAAATTTGAAACATCCGTGACACATAGGCGGACGGTCGGACAGGACGAAATTGGCCTTTAAACGGAACCCTAAAATCCAATACTTATTAAAAGCAACGTCGCAAAGCGTTTAAGGCCGTTTAGACGCACAACGCCAAAGACGAATAACGGTTCGCAGAATGCCAGATTTGCATATAAATGCCATATACGCAAACTGCCGAATCGCGTACCTATAACTTCAAATTGCATATAAGTACCTACATATATGAAATGCCAAATCAAAATGATATTATTAATTAGTTTAGCTCGCTCAAGCTTTTCAAGATAAATAATGATTATTGTATCCGAAAATAAAAAGTAAAATTGCTTTAACACTTATTTGATTATAATACGTATTATTGTTTTCCAACAAACAGACGCGAGCAAGTTGGTCCGGAAATGTATTATTTAATTTGAATAAAAATGTGGATTAAATTGCGAATAAGTACTAGTTAAATATAATATTATAAATTGCTAGGTTATGTTGCTACGTATAATATTATGTACCTAATATCATAATTGATTGCCCTATATTATTATGTGCCCATACCACGTGACTAACATAGTTAAATATCGTGTAAGTACGCTTTTGCTAATTTTACAGGAGAGCCTGAAAACTTATTTTCTTAAAAACAGACTATGTTTAGAAAGAACTGATAGTAAGGAATATTTTGTTTTCCTTTCACTCGAGATTGTCGAAGCCAATCATCAATCTCTACCTACAATCGTAAATAAAAATAAAAAAATATAGAATTGTATTTCAATTTTAATTTTATGTACATGTGATGTGCGGTATTTAACAACGTCAGGTACGTGGTATGAGACTATAACGACGTATTTAGTTCACGCAGATCAACTGACATAGAGCTAAGATAGAAGCTTCATCATGTCGGTACTTATAGCGAGCATGGGACAGGCTACAGCCTCGTCAGAGATTATGAAACGACACCTACAATTTCACGCAAGTGTGTATAGATGTAGTTATGTAGCTACAAAATAACCTCTACACAATAATAACTTGTAAGCTACGTAAATGAAAAAAGCCCAATCTTGTACCACATTAAAAGTTAAGTTGAATATACCAATTAATTACAAAATATTTATAATGTTAAAAGAAGTTTCTCTAGCGTGCTCCCTTCCGCTGTTCATACAAACATTCTCGTAGTTTGGTAAACATCAAGGTTCTCATTTGAATATAACCAATGAAATTCGATGAAATTTTCGAAATTTCAGAAAAACTTATCTGTGTCTGTGGTTTCCTAGATTTCCGTAAAAGTGTGTAGTTTCAATTCAAATTTTTACAGGAATCTGGAAGATGGGAAGACCACAGACACAGGTCATAATTCCTAGAACATTTTCATTGAGTTTCATTGGTTGATATTTATTAAATGAGAACCAAACTACATTTGTTTGGAGCGCGCTACGAATAAACTCATCTTAAAAAGTTAGTGTAGGTATTTACCGGGTGTGATGCGGTTGGGTGTCATCCTGACTGCTGCTGCGCTTCCTCTTGCGGCGAAAGCACCAGTCCTGGCCCATCGCATCACAGCCACCGTGCCGCGAGCCGCCCCCGCCCAGCGCGCCCTCTCACGCCCTCACCATCGCTTCACACATCCACCCTTTGACATCTTTCAAAACACCATTTTCCTCCTCTGCACCTTCACGACAGCTATACACGTATACATCGATGACTACACAGTAACAACTATTCAATATTTACGCTTTACTCTTCTTATCAAATATATTTTTATTCGTCCACTTCCTTTGAAGGTTTGAGATATAACTGATGACTCTTGAGAACGTTAAGAACGGAGTTTCGATGTTTTTATTGGGTTTTTTATTTCGTTGCACGTTCCTCTTAATTATATTTTTGGCACTGTTACAAATACAATGTTTTATATTTTTGCGTAAAATGTATTCTGTTCCATTTCAAACGAGTTCGATGACACTTTCAGAACCCTGGAGATCACTAATTTATTGGATTCATGAATTACTGTCCACTCGGTGAGGTTGGTGTAAAAACGAGCTTCCGTTTTAATTCACTGTTTGTTAATACACATAATAACCCATAAATGAAAGGTTAATTTATGATTTATTAATGCAGAGTGCTTTACCATTTACGATTTAAATATTATGGGGTTTCAATGTAATTTTTTAACATAAGTTGCGCAGCAAAATAAGAATAAATAGGAAAAGTGGTAATAAGCTTGTATATAAACAAACTTTCTGGAAAAACACTATAGAGCATTAACGGTATAAAACTTAAGCACAAGTTATATTATTACCAGCTAATAATAATATAGTGAAATAATCACCTAACTTCTCTCATTAGCAACATAAGCCGCAACATCAGATGATATATTGCATGTTTCTCTAGAATAACTGGCAAGTTTACCGCGTTTCCTTGTAAAGCTCTAATTTCATTGGATAGCGGTAGCGGCTACTACAAAGTGTCAAATGACGTCACGGAAAGTTTTAAATATTGAAACAGGACATTTTAGGGTCCTAGAAAGCGTTTTTTTAACACCATAACCAATGGTGTAAAAGAGGCTTTTTTTTCTTGTTTTGTAGCCCAAGTACAAATTCTGAATTAACTTTTCATACAATTAAAAAACTAGATGATGCCCGCGAACTCGTCCGCGTGGATATAAAAAATAAAATAAACATAGATGATGATATGGTATATAGATTTATCGAAATTCCGCGGGAACTCTTTGATTTTTCGGCATAAAAAGTAGCCATAAGATATTTTCATTCTGAATTACAGCCAAATCGATTCATTGTGGAGTGAAGGAGTAACAAATATCTAAACTTTCACATATTAAGTAAGTACTTATCATTATTAGCAAGATGTAGGTACTTATCTGAACATTATATGGTGTAACCAGAACGCTGGCAAAAACAAGGACAGGTGATAGTACTGATGATTACTGATATAATACCACTAAAAAAAATCCTATATTTTGTAAAAGTTCACGATATATTTCAAATAAAACATCTGACTGACGCTAAGGGTCAACGAGCGTTGCGTAAGTAGGCCACTGAGAGCCAATCCCGCGTCATAGGTGGGGCATTGACCCCAGTTTTGCACGCTATACCTATTGTGGTTTAAAAAAAACTAAATCACTAAAACTACAAAATGAGGCAAATGGTTATTGGTATTGGATTGTATTTAGAAAGTATAACAATAACGCTAAGTTTGGTTACGTTCTGTATACTAGGGATATCTACTCATGTGCATGTTCTTATAGCAAAAGACAATAATCCTCTCAATATACCTTGGATTAGGTACATAACTCGATTTTGAAATGATGATTAACGAACGTAAAATGTTGAATTTCGATTCAATAAAATACGAGTGAACGTATTATTTCATATAAGTACGTAAACATTCGATTCTGTTTTGGTTTCATTTTTTGTATTTTGTATTTGTATTTATTTATTTATTAAAGAAGAATATTTGCAGGTTACAACAAGTTTGGTGCATTCATAAACTTTAAATAAGTTTTTCCGTACACCAGTGCCGTCGACAGTCGATAGGTACCTACACGTAACATTAATTTATTGTTATACTCAATACTTAACAGCTAACTAACAATTACTTAATATAAACTAACAACATTAAGCTAAATGTGGGTTATTTTAAACTTACTATACATTAAAAAGTATTTTAGACTTAATATACATAATAGGTAAAAAACACAATCATTTATATAATGTAGGTAGGTAAGAAAACGTTCATTATTAAATATCACAGCGGAGTAGTAACATACCACGAGCGTAAGACGCTCACTCACACTACTTCGTGTATTATATTTTAACTGGTACAGGGTGATTACATTATTAATTTAAGTTCAATGTATATATGTTATAATTATTTTGCTGATGTGTAGCTTAGTGTAGCTTAGTGTAGTGTAGGGTTAGTGTAGCTTATTTCAAGTGAAATGTGTAGCTATGTAGTTTTGAGATGTTTTGAGTATGAACATGTGTTATTTTTGTGAGCGTCTATAAAAAGCTCAGGATGAAAGCCTTTTCCGAGCATGCATAAAAAGGATGATTGTTGTATGCGTCTCAATTTAAAAGGCTTCTTAGAAAAGGCTTTCAAAAGACCTGGATACCTGAGATTGCATGGTGGATTCAAAACGCGCAAGTAGGCTCCGTCCTGTTTATTTACGTGAACAAAGCCTCGAGATTTACGAGTACATTGTTGAAGAAAGAAAATCATTTCCCAGAATTGCGTTTGTTTTTAATTAATTAAGAAAAGAAACAATAAACTTTTTGTAACTTTGATTAAAAAATTCAAGAAGTGTCTTATACAAAAATACTTAAATCTGTATAAGTATAATAGGTATGTATAATATGGAGATGAAAGACACATTCAAACTACCTATGCAGAGTCGGCATTCCAGCGTGCTTAGTACGAAATTTTATATCTCACCAACATTCATACAATATGAGGGTCAAAACACATTAACAACTAAGTAAAATGCACCTAAAATGCTTGTTATAAAGCTCAAGTTCATCCATACATATACAGTCAGCACTCCAAACGGAAACCTTAGAAAATAAAAATCGGTCGTACTGAATTTTTGACTTTAATTCTAGGACTTTTACGTCCATTTTACACCGATGTTGCTGTGTTTTGACGGTCAAGTTTTATCAATGTTGGTGAGGTGTAAAATCTCATACTAAGGAAATAGAACCTTGCAACATCCTTACCATTGATGTTGGAATCCCCCTCTACTTTATTATTCTAGGATCCTTACAAAAACTTAATACTTATGAACATCAGCAGGTTGATTTCGTTAAACCTGCATCAATTATCATTTCAATCGCAATTGTTAAGATTGGCTGAATTTATGGTATTCTTGTTGCAACAATACATTGTAGCCAATAGTGAGCAAGGGTCACTATTGGCACAATTTTATCTGCCTGTCTATCTGTAACCTTTTCACTGCCTTGCGTTTAACCGATTCCGACCAAATTTGGCACAGTGATAAATTGCTTATAGGAAACGGATATAAGCTATCCCAAAAAATCAGAAAGTTCGAAGGGGATTTAAAAAATCCATGTGGACGAAATCGTTGGCACCATTTAATGTAAAATAAGTTTCACAAGCTTTTTACTCCACTTAGCTTTCCATTACGACCGTCGAAAGAAATTCATGAAATAAAGATGGATTTAGGGCCTGCTAGCCGAAGGCACTACTACTCACGATCCCTCAAGACACAAAATCTCAAGCACAAAAAGTAAGTAAGTATATCTAGACGTACTTAAATATGATATTCAGAGAAAAGGAGAAAATTGGATAGAGCTATGAAATGCATGGCTTATGGAGTATCTTCATATTTTATTGGCCTTACAAGACTATCTCATTTTGTAGCTTTGTTTGAATATGGCCAGTTGCTAAGATCACACTAATATTATAAAGGCGAAAGTTTGTATGTGTGTGTGTGTGTGTGTGTGTGTTTGTTACTCCTTCACGCAAAAACTACTGGACGGATTTGGCTGAAATTTAGAATGGAATGGAGATAGAATATACCCTGGATTAAAACATAGGCTACTTTTATCCCGGAAAATCAACGAGTTCCCACGGGATTTTTCAAAACCAAATTCCACGCGGACGAAGTCGCGGGCATCAGCTAGTTTACCATAAATATGTATTATGTACATGTGATTAAAACAAAATGTGGCAACGCATAACTTATATTATAAATGCAAAAGTCAGCCTGTCAGTCCAACCTTTTCACGGTCCATCTGCTTAAGCGATTTTAATGAAATCTGGTACAAAGCCCGTACATCTGAAAAGGACTTATGGTTTAATTCCGGATAATTAGAGCCCCCACGTGCTTTAGCCTAATCTACCTAATCCCTAACCTAAAACCATATGGCCCAAGATGCGGTTATCTCTAGTATTAAATATTATGATATACTCGAATAGACTTGTATCAGCCTGTTTCCACTTGTCGTCTGTCGGGCCCGGGTTTTAATCGTTTGTTCCAGTAGCAGAAAATTTTATATGAAGCTATTCACATTTATCAGAAACCAATTTTGTGTCAAAATGTTCTGCTCCTGGAACATGCGATTAAAATCCGGGTCCGACAACCGACAAGTGGGAACGGGCTGTATAAGGTCAAAGGCCTGTCAGTTTATGTTCTAGTATATCTACCTATTATGAGGTATAGTAATGATGCTATCAGATTTTTATGATTTAAATCTGATATCTGCATAGTTCGGGTCCTACACAAAAAAACACTTTTTACAGGATATGTTATACTATATTTAAGACGAGAAATCTACACATCTAGTCCAAACCGTTGGGTTTAGAAATATGTAGGCTTTCTTTGTAAAGTATACCTAGTAGAAGTAGTAGTTAGAACATTAATATCGATGTACGCGTAGCTAAAAGTGATACAACCTTTTATAATTTTGAGGTTATTCAAAAACAAAGAAAACATATCATTTTCCCGCCATTAAAATATTATATATCTATAAATCAATTTTAAGTTTACATGCCTGGTTTTATCTAATTAAATTGTAGTCATATTACTGAAATGAGTAACTGATAGATTGATTGATGATGCAACATATTATGATATCTACAACTGCCAAGCAAATTATACTATTATGATTGTATTTGAAAATTCGCCTAGTTAAACAGTAAATTATGTTCTGATTAAAAATTATAAACTAGAAATCGCATGCGTGGGAACAACCAAGGTCAAAACCTGAAATGTTTACGTATATAATACATTCTAATGGCAAATTGGTTATAATATTATGAATATACTTAATATAAAGGTCTAAATCACGTCTAAACACTAATATCATTTAGTTACTACTGCTACTTGATATGATTCCTTAAAACCCCTAAATACTTAGGATTAAGAGGGAGCACTGTTGTCACACATAATATGGGATGTCACAGAATAACATTTTTGGTGATGTTTTGTCTGTGACGTTTTGTATTTTTAACCGACTTCAAAAAAAATGAGGAGGTTCTCAATTCGTCGGAATCTTTTTTATCTGTTTTATTGTTATTGTTGAATTAAGATCGGAAGCTCGTGTTTACAGGGCGGTAGCGCGTGGATGGTCGCGCGGTCGCGGGCACTGAGAACGGCCGGGGCTCTGACGTCAGAGGCCCCACACCGCGCATGCGCTCTAACCTCCGTACTCAAAACCTGGAGGGCTCTACACCTCGAGACCTCAACGCTATGGAACCAAATCGATTTTTGAGCTGCAGTTTCGATATAATGATCATTGTGTCTTAATTATTTATTTACCTGCCAACGGTACTAATGATCAAGTTGCTTCCGCATCCTTAAACTTTTTTTGCGGAGGAGGCTTTTAAAAAATTGGTATAATTTTCCAAATTTGTTGAGCATATTATATCCATAATTGATTTGAGAAACCAAAATCAAGTTCCTCTCTAGTTTCGATATATTAATATAAACGAATGTTATTTATCTGACGCAAGGAAAAAATCAAAATATATAATGACCTTCTTAAATTAAAAGTAATTGAAATATTTTAGCTACATTTCAAATACTTATAAATTAATAAAAATATAATGAGCGGTTGTATGTTATTCAGTGAACAATCTTATTATAAAAAAAACTTGCAAAGATACTTGAGGTAAAGTTTGAAGGCCCCATAATATTATTTTTCGAAGGACATTATTCGTAAACTATCAATACAATAGTTTTGATACTTGAATATATAGATACTTCTAGGATCTTTAATATAAATTCGGCGAATCAAATCAAATCGAATCAAATTTATTTTGCCAAGTCATGAAATAGAAACAAGATTGGATACAATTTCTTCGATAGGGAAAAAATCCGAAAATTGTTCCAAGTATCTAGAACAATTTTCAAAAAATCACGAAGTGTATCGTTTAAGTGGTGACCCAGTGGTTAAGGCGTCGGTCTCCTGTTCGGAGGGTCGGGGGTTCGATCCCGTGCACGTACCTCTAACTTCTCAAAGTTAGGTGTGAAGTAATTAAATAAAGTTGGTTCATTTAATTAAATTAAGTAAATATCACTTGCTTTAACGGTGAAGGAAAACATCGTGAGGAAACCTGCACCAGTTGGCCAGCATGGACGGTCAAAGCCTTCTCATTTTGAGAGGAGACAGTGATCCGTAGTGAGCCTGCGATGGGTTTACGATAATGATGATATTTTGCTCCCGTTCGCGGTTCGCGTTCATGGTACAATGAAGTGAAGAAAATTGCCCTTAAACATCCCTACTAATATTATAAATGCGAAAGTGTGTCTGTCTGTATGTCTGTCTATCTATCTGTCTGTCTGTCTGTCTATCTGACTGTCTGTCTGTCTGTTAGCTTTTCACGGCCCAACATTTCAACCAATTTTGATGAAATTTGGTAGGTACAGAGTTAGCTTACATATCCCAGAAAATTAAAGAGTTCCCGCGGGATATTTAAAAACCTAAATCCACGCGAACTAAGTTGCGGGCATCATCTAGTAATAATATACAAAAGACCCAGTATTTGTGTAATGAACCTATTATTATGTTGCAAAACTGGAAACATATTTTTATCATGCTCATAAAATTGTATAAAGTTATTTTCTAACAATTCCTGGTGTGGAGCGTGTAAGCGTGTATGGAATTGTTTGCTAAACAAACATTATCAGCTTTTGATTAGTTTGTGAGTATATCCATCCGAATATTATAAATGCGAAAGTATATCTGTCTGGCTCTTGCTTTTTTTGGTATATTTGTTTAACCGATTTGAGAAAATTGGCTACAAAGATAACTCGCATACCGGAAAACCAAAAAGTTTTTACATATTTTCAAAAACCTGAATTCACGTGGACAAACTACAAATTCGCGGGCTTCATCTAGTTACTAGATTCCCTTTTCTGAGAAACTGACTGACTGACATATCAAAGTAAAGCTGGGATGTAGGATCGAATCGAATCTCTAAGCTGTAGCATAGAACCCCAAATGATTTTAAGGAATTTCAACAGATTCTTTAAATCTATATAGATAAAACCCCCACGAAAAATCTACTTAAATTATTATCTTTAATTTTATCTCGTCGGATCGTTCGTGAGTAAAAATTCAACTAAAAGGACTTTTCACGTCACGTAGCTCAGGGCCCCGATAAAAACGAAGTTTGTAGTATACTGTTTGTTATTCTGTCGGCTTGGCCGTATAGTAGGTATGTTGAAGATAATTGCTAAAACAAGGCAGTCTAATCTAATTACTTCTTAAACTTCTTCTTAAACTGAAAAATGATGAATATCTTATTACTACAAAAATCTACCAGGGAGGATGCGAAACGAAATATGTGTGAAATGTTATCGGTTTATTTTTATAGTTTAGCTCATTTTCATTAGAGAGTGAAGGTAGGTAGCTATTTTTTTCCTTATCACTGTAACCAGTTTGCTTATTAATTTATGACCATTTTGATGTGTCTCGTTCAAAATAAATTCATAATAATAGCAAAGTTTAACGCAATTGAGATAATTTTGTTTTTACAGTAAGTTACGATTTCTTATTTTTCAATATATAAGAAGATGTACTAGGTACTGGTTATTTTTCAGTATATTATCTTAAAATTACTGACAGTCTGACAGTGGCTTACTATACTGGCTTATCGTTATAGTGATACAGTGCAGTTACAGTTACAGTTACTTTTTGAGATATCATATTGATTCCTCATATTTGGTTACTTAGTACGTTTGTCATAAAGGATTCTCCTTTCACGTATTTCACAGTTTTGTACCATGTCTATGTACGAAACTTGATTGTTTATCGATGCAAATAAGGCTAGGTCAGCTAGTGTAAACAATTTAATAAAGTCTACGAACTACAGCAGCTCAACGGGTGGTGCATGACGTAATTTACCCTAAGAGCACACTAGCGAAACTAGCAATTAATTGTCGCACACAAAAACTACTGTGCCCCATTTTATCATAAATCCCCTTATTCCCTTATTATATCAGCACCCTTATATAAACGCGAAATTGTGTTTGTTAATTGGCTTGTTGGTTGGTTGGTTTGTCCTTCAATCACGTCGCAACGAAGCAATGGATTAACGTGATTTTCGGCATGGGTATAGTTAAAGACCTGGAGAGTGACATAGGCTACTTTTTAACCCGGAAAAAGAAACAGTTCTCAAGGGTTTTTTAATTTTTTTTTTAAATTGTTTCAAAAAAAATTGAAATAAATCCCTATTGTCCGAATATAAACTTCTCATGTGACCTTACGTTTACGCTTAGAGATGCAAATGGCGAAGGGTCACGCTGTGTCAACAGTTTAATATAGAGCCTACGGGCTAACCGTAGCCGTTTAACGGGTGAAGCATGACGTCATTGAGCTACAACGAACTACGGTTGCTACGCGGAGCTACGCACGTAGCCCGTGAACGCGATAGATTCCAACACGAAAGCAATGTCTGCTTTATCTACCCTCCATTATATTGCTTGACGGTGGTCGCACACTACCATCAAAAGCACACGCTACGTGTTTTTGGTACAGTAACCAATAAGCATTACAATAAGTAACGAGTACGTGTCACTAAAACAATAATACCTCTAGCAGTACATACAGATTGCGTCAGAAATGCCGTTAATTGTGTTACTGCTACGTTCTTCCATCCGATAGATACTAGTCCACTTTTATTGTTTACCTCAGTAGAGAAAGCGTAGCGTGCGGCTTTTATAGCAATGTGCGATCGACATTAGTCTGCCATTATTTTGCGTAAAAGTCATGTAGAAAATCATAGGCAAACTTATATAATATGTTTGCCTTCTGCGCCATATCCTCATTGCTGAGAGTCGTGACTCCTAACTATTAATTATTACATAATTTAAGGGGTTACGACTCAACTAAGAGTACCTATAATTCCCACACTTAGGTTTAACGATTACCTATTATTATCAGACTACGAGTAGCTTATGCTCGCGACTTCGTCCGCATGGACTACACAAAGTTCAAACCCCTATTTCACCCCTTAAGCGAAGTGTTTTATTTTTCTGGTCAGGCTTTGCATAATATTATGCATGTGCAATTTATACTATAGTCAAACTTTCTTCTCGACTGGCCAACTTTGCCATCATTAGTTAATGAAAGTAAATTAGGCCGTCGCGCGTCGCCTTACTTCTTACATTGTTTCCATAGAATAACTAGAATCGGGGGCACACGGTAGAGCGTACCTATTCAACGTGGGCGGGAGATGACCGTGTCAGCCATTCTACGTTTGCATTCGCCCGTCGTATACCTAAACCCTGAACAAAGCTACAGTAGTTGATGCATGGCTGAACAAGCAGCGTAGAGTTGTGTATAGAAATCAAGTTCTATAGTCATGTGTGTGCCGTGAACTTGCTTGCTTGAAAGGTGAAGGAAAACATCGTGAGAAGACCGCATGTCTGGAAGTTCTCCATAATGTCTTTAGAGCCTCAATAGCTCAACGGTTAAAGGAGCGGACTGAAATCCGAAAGGTTGCCGGTTCAAACCCCACCCGTTGCGCTATTGTCGTACCTATTCCTAGCACAAACTTAACGCTTAGTTGAAGGGACTGGACTGGGGAATATTAGTGATCATTGACTAATATTCTTTATAAAAAAAACTTTAAAGTGTGTTAAGTCTACCTACACACTTGGCCAGAGCGTGGCGGAATATGGCCTACATTTCTGAGAGTAGACCTGTGTTGTAGTCGACTGGCGATGGATTGATCATGATAATGAAAGAAGCACGCATTTTGCGGAAGTCCAATGTAAGTTACTTACTTAATTCAGTTCTATTGCTAAAAAACATTTTGCTATAATAAAAAATACCCCTTAAACAGATAAATATGCAGGGGGTGAAGATTCTAGTGAATTATAGCATAATTAATTCTATTATTCCTTGTGCATAATAATAATGGGGTTTACAATGAAAGAAGGCAAGTCAAAAAGTCTGGCATCTTGCAAACTTTCAGTTTTCAAGCTCCATTATAGTTCACTTAGCATAGATAGCTGCAATTATTATTATTATTAAACTAGCGACCGACCGCGGCTTCGCTTATGTAGTAATTTCGAAAAAACCGGCCTCACTCTTTGTCTAGATTATAAAAAAAAACCTCTATGCAAAATTTCAGCTTTATTATTATAGGTCCAAGGGGTTGGGCTGGGATTTTCTTTTTATAACCTATTTAGATTTAACTACCCGTAAAGAAAACAAAACAATAACTTTCTGTGTAATAAAATTCATTTCAGATAATTTGAAATTTGATTGAAGTCGTTAATTAATCTACTTTTGTGTAATGAAAAGGCGGAATACAGAAAAGCTGTTCTCTAAAATATAGCTCACGGCTATGAAATACCGGTTAGCCGTTAGGAGGATGGCGGGGCATCTGACGTCACTCGAGTGACGTCAACGCCGAGGGCGGGGCGGGGCCGACGACCGACACAAAGAGCGCATCTGCTATACAAAAATTACCCTTATTTCAGTTTTCAGTATGACAATATAATAATATTGTTACGACCCTCGAATAAGGGATCCATAATGTCCATAATGCGAAAGTGTGTCTGTCTGTGACCTTTTCATGGTTCGACTGCTGAACTCATTGTGTCTTGTGAATTATGTAAATTTGAAAAAGTACAGCTAATTACAAGAAGTAAAAATATAGCTAAGTGAAAAAGCTCGCATGAGAAATACTAAATAAGTAATGCAACTAATGCAAGTGATAATAAAAACTAAAAATAACATATATTTAAAAAAAACATCACGTTAAAACAAAGTTTGAGACGGTACAATAATTATAGGAAAACAAGAATTACCTACTGGTAAGCAAATCACTTTGATTAAGTATATAAAATAAAAGTTTCTAATTATTTAGTATTCAAAATAATATTTAACCATTACAAATGAAATAATAAATTGCAAATAAAATTGCCTTTTCTTGGTTCTAAAAATATTATTAGTATCTATCTATGTTTGTTATCAGCGCCATCTATAGAACGCAGAAGGAACTACGTAACTGAAGCTGAAAATTCATGATTCTGGTTTCTTGGCAACTGAAACATGCTGAAATGGTTCGTTCTGAAAATAGACATTTTGTTAAATGCTCACTTTTAGTACAGATGGCGCTGTTGAACAATTTATGAAAGATAAAAATTCAACGATCTCTACGTAATAGAGAGAGAAAGCCAGGGCGTGCCGGACCTCCCTTATTTTATAAAAGCAGAAAGTTTCTCTGCGTATTGTCCCCAACACTGGGAGGAACGTTAAAGCTTTTCAGCTTTTATTAAATGAGGAATGTCTTGCATGTGGTGGCTCTTACGCCATAATAAGTACCAAAATTAAAGTTAAACTATTTATTCTACATAATTATCTAGTGACTTATTAATAAAATCAATCTTTAACTATGTTTAAATCCTCAAAATATAATATACATTTAACTTTATGTTTTGAGAGTAATAATATTATTGCATTGAAACTTTGTTTTATTTGTCAGCGTTTATGTGTAGCGTTGATCGTGTAAGCAGTTAAAAAACTAATAATACCTATCTGACTTTCTTGCCGTTTCCCAATTTAATAAGGTTGTAAAATGCTATAGCGGCAATTAAGCGTAAATATGGACTGCAGTAATGGTTTATAGCGACATTCGCTTGGCTCAATATTGGGTGGAATTGAGCTATAAAATGATTAGAGGCTCTGTATCTAGTAGTGAAAAGGTTAGTGTAATTAATTAATAGGCTTTTTTATAGAAATCAATAAATTGAAAACGCCGTTGCATAAGAAAAGATTATTATCGATTACAAAACCGCCCTTGACTGCCAATTCGTCCGGTGGAAAAACTTTCGTCCATTTTCTATATTATTCGAGCAATTTATCGATAAGTAGGTACGTTTTCTATACTCAATCCATCTGTCATCTAATTTATTTTTTAGAAAAGTTGTTAGAAAGTCAACAACGTTGTAGTTATCAACAAAATAATTACCTATAGATAAATTGAATATAGAAAACGGACGTAATATGAAAGCGGTCTAATCCAAATCAAAATATCCAACGCCTCTAATCTAATAATATTATGAGAAGAGACCCGTGCCCTAGAATGGGCGCAGATGGGTTGATATAATTGAGATGATGATGATGACTTTCAAGAACCAAACCCGGGACCTCTCACTAATTAAGTAGGTATACCTAAGGCCGCAGCACCCACCTCTGCGACAAGGAGGTCGTCATAAAATGATGGGCTATTTATAGAAAACAATAAACCGCGTAACAGATGGCTGGGTGAGAATAATGGAAAATACGTGACATGCCAGCTAATGCTCGTAACAAGATATTTTTCTCTTGAGGATTTAAAACGAATTCATTATTTCCCACTCGTAGCACCGATTTTGTAAAGCTTTGCATTTTACATCTTTATCTTTCATGCATAATTATTCTGTATGAGTTCTGTGTGGTTCTGTATGAGTTATAGTCCCGTGTCGTGACCACGACTCATGCAAACTGAGTCGAAATATCGGCAGCTCAAAATCGCCTAATTAATCGTGGTATGTACCCCATTTTATACAATACAATCATTTTGTAGTTTGATGAGAAAAATGGTCTTTTGGGAATCGAAATATAATATTATTATTACGTTTGTCAAAAACATTCTAGCTAGTCAGTGCATGAGTGATGAGAGAGAATATGGGAAAAACCCGAATATTGTTTGAACCAAAGAGCAATTTAGGCATAGTGGGCATAATACTTATAATTTCGAATAATTTCAAGAAATGCATTGCTTCATTTAAACTTTAGACCAGTATGTTTTAGCCTTGACTCTTGAGCTATATTTAATAAAATTAACAACCTAACGATCACTATGTACCTACTATAATATGTATATTTATAGTAGTATCTACGTATAGTCCGTGACAGATCGAAGTGGCAAACGGGGTATGAGGTGGGGGACGCCCCGCACACCCGCACGTCACCCGCGCTCGCCCGCATCGGGTTAGCACGGGGGCTATGCGGGTGTGAGTTACGTTCCCGCCCCGATTGCCATCTCGACCTGTCGCGTACTATAAGTACCTTTCTATATCATTGCCAGGAAACTTTATTGGAGCCGAAGGCAGCTGAAGCCGAAGCCTAGTAGGTACTTAGTGCCTTTACCTAAGCAGCGAAATTGCTTTGCTTTGATAAATATATGTGTGTGACAGAGCCGGTCACCGCCGGAAACAATTTGGCCAACGAACCTTGTTAGGCTGACTTTTGGGAAATTCTCGCCAAAAATTCCGTCTGACCTTGTTGTTGTTTAACGATTAAGGCTCTATCACACGAGTAATACATCCTTAACCTCTAAAGGCTCTATCACAAACCTAATTTAACACTTGATAAAAATCACTTACATTATAATTTACCTAAGAAGTGGAAATCGAAAGTACTTACTTTGAGGTGTATGAGGAAGAATATCTGCGCATTATACAGGATGAAACCAGAAAGCTGGTAAAAACGAAGACAGGTGATAGTACCTTCTGATGATTACTGATATGATACCTCAAAAAAAACGCGAAAATATTATATTAAAAATACTGTAATTTTGTACAAACTTACGATATAATATAATTATGTATTGCAAATAAAACATCTGACTGACGCTAGAGGTCAACGAACGTTGCCTAAGTAGGTCACTCGGAGTCAATGCCGAGTCGTAGGTGGGGCATTAGCCCCAATTTTGCACGCTATACATTGCGGGTTTGAAAAATACTAAATCACTAAAACTACAAAATGAGGCAAATGGTTATTGGCATTAGATTGTGTTTATGTAGTATAACAACAACGCTAAGTTTTTGCTAGCGTTCTGGTTACACCCTGTATCTTCTTATCTCAAGAAAACTCACGATGACTTAAGCATGCTAAGAAATAGTCACCTGTCTTACAAGACGGAAGGATATGAAGCTCAGAGCCTACACACTGCTCCCAATGTCGAAAAATGACGAAAAAATACGATTATAGTACGGAACCCTCGGTGCGCGAGTCTGACTCGCACTTAGTCGGTTTTTTTGACTATTGAAAAGGATACTTAAGAGCCATAGATTAATTATTGGTCTCGCTCCGCTCTTAGAGCAATAGGCTATTGCTAATTAGCTAAGAACGTACATTTGCCTTACAGTCAGAACCAGACTGAATTACGGAACAGATTGTATCAATTAATATCTCATTAAGGAGTAGACCGTAGTTAATTACCCGATGACTGCGAGAAGTTACGATTTCAAAGTAAAAAATAATTTAGTTACCTAATTGAGATTAGAGGTCAAAAGACAGTAGAGTCATGCCTCATGTTCAATGACGTAAAGGAAAGGTTTACTTTTAAATCAGTGTAGTTGGACAAAAAACACTTTCATGTACGAAGGCAAACTAAATACCTAAAGGTAGGTAGGTATTGACTTCCATTCAACCTTTGTTAGGAATGGATAGAGTGAAAAACATTGCGTAGATAGAGATTTATGTTCGTAGTTAAAACTTTACTGTTTGTTTAAATATCATTATACAAAGTGAACCTTAAAACTATATGGATGAGGTTAGAAGGTTGGAAGTCTTATGTGGTTTTATTGGACATCTCAAATACAGTAGATAGATAGCAAAGACAACTTTTAAATCCATCTTGTTTTTTTTCTGAATAGTTATTTCAACATTTCAACATAGGGTTTTACAGTTGCACCCATAACCGACAAAATATCAAAATCAAGGCTCAGATGACGTACCTAACACGGACACGTAATGCGTAGGCCTGACTATTACCTACGTGGTGAAAATGTGCCTTTCCATGGCTGCAAGAAAGAAAGAGAGGAAGAACACAAACTACCTGGATGACAAATGTCCAAAGGGACATGAAACGTCTAGGCCTCAATGACGAAGACGCGAACACGCGATCTACCAGGCGCCGCATGATAAGAAAAGCCGACAAAGAAGAAGAGTTATTTCGACATATCAGCTCGTTGTATGTAGATTCTAATGTGAATCAAATTTAGTATAGGTAAAAGGTTAATTGTCAAGCATACCCTTTCCCGAAAAATGCCTTAAAAATTAAAGTTAGGCCATCATTGAGAAAAACAAAATAAAAAGAATAAAAGTTAAGTACATAAACAATGAAATTATATTCCAATAATAACGGTGTACTGCCCATATTAAGTTATAATAGTTGCTATCATTATTAACTATGCCTTATTTAAGAAGATTGTTAAACTGAACTCGGAATGTTAGGCAAAATACTTCTAATACCTACGAAGTTTCGAAGAGGTTTGCTAGAACTGGTCTAAGTTCGTAACTTTTCTAGAGGAGCTCAAAACTTCGGAGCTAGCATTTATTTTAAATTCAAAAGCCCGCAGGAAAGTTTGGAAAACTGGATACAAGGGTCATACGTTGAACAACTTTCGTTATTTTTTTATTTTATTTGCATGTTTCTTTTACATTTAGGGACATTTTTACACTCCAAAGATCATAGATGTAGGAACTAATAATTCCTATTTGTACCTAAGAAGTAGGTCCTTCCTAATTCCATGCTGAAGAATATATATGTTTATATATATATATATATATATATATATATTATGTTCTAATAGCTGTTCTTCGCAACCTGCGTGGTTTTAGGTAAGTATTTTAAAATCTCGAAGTTCTTTGATTTTCTGGCCTAAGAGATATCTTCTGCCCGTCTCAAAGATAAAAGCTAACCTTTTTTTTACCCTCTAAAATAATTCATAATTATAATGAGTGGTTATACATATACCTACTGATTATAATTATGAACTATTTTAGAGGTTTTATCTCAAGCACATGCTCAAGATCGAACCCTTGACCTCCCGATTTGATGGAAGTCTTAACCATTCGGCTCTCACAGCTTCAAATACATTTCTTTCAGTTACGAATTGATACTGATAAATGTGACTAATCCCAAAAATAGACAGCCAAATAACAGGAAGACTAGTAATTTGAAGTTCACATTAGAGCCCCGCGCTCGTTAGTTAGCATATCGTGGCGGTAATAGAGGGATATCGGTTACACCTGGGGTACACGATCAATCTAGCTAATGTGCTAAAACTAGGACTTCCACACGCCACAGTCTTGCGCCGCCTGAATCCAGCCGCTCTCTGTTTTATGGTTAGCATATTCAAGAAACAGGAATAAAACTCCGTTTATTTGTAAGTCACTATGAATACACTTCTTTTAAATTACGAACTGATATTGATAAATGTAACTAGACCCAAAAATAGACAGCCGAATAACAGGAAGACTAATTCGAATGTTCACATTTAGCGCCCCACGCTCGTGTTAGCATATCGTGGCGGTAATAGAGGGTAATCGGTAACACCTGGGGTACACGATCAATCTAGCTAATGTGCTCTATTGGCTCCAGCCCGGCAAAGGTCAGATTGCAATCGTGTGTAATGGCTGCTGCCTAGCTAGTTATTTTAAGGTCAGATTGGAAATAAGCCTTTTTAGATTGTCAGTTGAAAAAAAATTTGTACCAAACAAGGACCTTGAACAACTTTACAAAAAATGTGATTGATTAAGACCTTGAAGTAAAAAACTTTCCAGAAACCAGAAGCCTATTTAAATTCTAAAAACATCACTACCCATATTATAAATGCGAAAGTGTGTTTGTTTGTTGGCTTGATGGTTTGTCCTTTAATCACGTCACAACGGAGCAATGGCTCGGCGTCATTTTTTGGATGGGATTAGTGAAAAATCTGGAGAATGACATAGGCTACCTCTTATCCCGAAAAATCAAAGAGTTCCCATGGGATTTTTAAAATGTAAATCCACGCGAACGAAGTCGTGGGCATCAACTAGTAAAAATAATTAATAATAAGATATGCTGACAAGCAAGTTGCGTTCTAGTACATGGGTGGGTATAGTGGTAAAAAAATATGTAATAGAAATGGAATCAGCTGTCTATCTGACGGACGGGCAGCGGAGACTAGCGTCTGCAAATCCACACTTTGCCAGATTGCTGGACTACGGTCTAAGCAGTTGTCATTCTGAGAGCAGACAGACTCGTACTCAGTAATTCACTGGCGATGGATTCATGATGAATGAATTTCAAAATATTGCACAGTAAAGATTTTGCATTAAATTATTATCGTCTGCAGTATTTACTCTGGACGAAGTATTTCTAATTGAAAAGCTTCTCAGAATACTCACGTGTTATTGGTAATTTTTGCTTGCTCTGGTAATAGGAGAGCTACTTATGGCTCAGAGCGAAACATTTCAGTGTGAAAACCCTGCCAGTTTCTTAGTTACGATTTAAAATCATTCCAAATAGGTAGATAATAACGTGCACAAGGACTTCGGAGTTAAAGCGTTTTCCAGAAACTTATCTAATCAGTGGTCTTAAAGTACAATTTTTTTTAAAGTACAGGTATCGACTACCATAATAATTGATAACTGATGATTTATTGTCTGCGACTTCATGTGAATTTAGGTTTTAAGAAGTCCCGTGGAAACTCGTTTATTTTCTGGGATAATATTTGTAAGTTTCTACCAAATTTCGCCAAAATCAGTTAAACGGATGGCCCGTGAAATGATAATACACGTAGCTACGTATAACGCTAACCATATTCCATGGTAAAGTAGGAGTTTAATCACGTGTTTATTTAGTCATAATATGTATAGGTCAAGCATTTGATTTATAGCATTCTATGAGAGATAATGAAAACCTAACTTGATTCTATCAATCTCTGTGTTAGGAGTTTATAAATATACATTATACAGAAATACATTCCCCATTAGTGAACAGGTGAAATACAGATAAGATTGGTAACCATACAGTACAAATGCAAAGTGAATTTATAATAATATCTGTTCCTTCTGTTCCGTTAAAGTATTTTATGATGTCAGTTACGGAATATTCAACGTAGCGTAATTTATTGTTTGATTCAGATTTACGTCACTCGTCTACGTCACCTTAATTTTGATGAGCAAAATGAAAAATAATATTAATCAAAATGGATGTAAACAAGCCGTGAGCACCCGTGAGGGAGAAACAAACATCAGAAACAGTTAAGGGACCTTTGTGATTTACCGTTTTAGCTCAAGGTTTTATGAAATGGAGAGTTATTTATTTGTCACGGTTGGTGCCATTGAGGAATTCAGGTGTTTAAAGTTACTAAACACTTGTTCAAATAACATTCATTATATCTAAAATATTATATTACCTAGTGTGATTGTAATCGAAACATAATAAGTATAACTTATATGAATAAACAAGGCGAATTGAATGAGCTGTAGCATGGTAGAATCATAGAACCAATAACTAAGTAGTGTTAGGTGTTTACCTACTATAAAATAATGGTAGGTACATATATTCATCGATTGATTTAAACAAAAGGCGAAGAACCGTGTTTGGTGGCATGCTCTTAAAAAGGCCTATGTCCAGCATTGGTTGCTTACAGACTAATGGATCGGATTGAATTGATTTATTTGGCTAAAATGTACTGTTTATCTTAGGGACGCCTAAGTTACTCTTAAAATAAATAAAATTCTAAGGAGATCAGTCCCTGTTATGTATCATAGTAAGCTATGCAAAATTAGAACTTTACAGATTTTTCGGAGTATTTGCAGTCAAATTGATAAATTTGGGGCCAAGTTACACAACGGCGATTAAAATAAGGTAACCGTTAATTAAACTACAAAAAGCGCCTCAGCTCATGGGTTGTAAAAACCAGGGTCATTTCACGTTTGACCAAAACACACTTAAGCATCGTAGTCATCATCTCGCGTATAGCGACTTCCACGGGCCACGGGCTTGCACCGCCTGAATCCAGTGTATCGTCCAGAACCTATGACTTGTTTGATGTCGTCTGTCCACCTAGTGAGGTATCTTCCAACAATACACTTTCCGGTGCGAGGTCGCCATTTTAGCACCTTGGGGCCTTGGGACCACCTGCCCAACTTTGGTTTTTTTGTAATGTAATTTAAGTTCATCGGTCCACCTTACTTAAGGGGCTCATATGCACCTAGTGAATTAGTTAAAATATAATTTAGTATTGATGACATAATATGAAGTATAAATATTTACTCTATATTATAATATGAATGTATCATTTACACAATTTTCAAAGTACTTTCCTCTGGATTTGATGTGTCTCATTCATTCATTTATAACAGGCACACAGCGCGCAGCGGTCTGACAGTGTTATTTATAAATGTGTGGGTGTGATTTAAACACCAGAAATATTTGATGCTTATTCAAGTACAAAATATAGCTTTGTGTTTATGAAATAAACAATGTTGGTTTTCTTGAAACGAGCTTGAACGAGCGGAATTGTTTGTTATCGAATCAACTTTCAAGACTAATTATTTAGCTCTTATTTAAGCTTATTGTTTTAGCTCGGTATTCTGAATTTTAGTTTCAGGATAACAAGAAAGGTTTAGGCCATAGACCACCACGCTGGCCAAGTGCAAATTAGGGTTCACTTATATAGAGAGTACAAAAAACGTATAACAAATGAACAACTCACCATAAACGTTTCAAAAACTAATCAAATCACAAACGTTGTATTCCACAAACATATTATTTTACAAAAAAAAACATTTGACAAATATTCCATTCACAAATGTTTTATTTTGCAAATGTGCTGAATGTTAAAATAGCATTTATTTTATTATTTCACCAAATAATTCGTTTTCCAAATTCGCAACTGAGTAGTGTGACGCTTTGATCTCGTGGTAAATGACGACCACGATGGCACTTCAACATTGGTCCCTAACTACGTAGGCCAGTTCGGGCCAGTAAGTGAGGGCCAAGGCGCAAAGTGCGCACTTACCTCACAAATTGCTCTGTCTAGACGGCTTCGTTGAACTTCTGTACGTAATATCCCATTCTTAAGTGACGTCAATAAACAATACTAAGCTCAGGACATTCACGACAGCCAGACAGTTCACGCGGTCTCGGCCTAAAAACAACTTAATCAAGAGCTTTGAAATGTAATATCAAATGGCAACTCAGTTATCTTTTTTGCCCTTCATCTTAATAATAATTGTGTGCTTCAGGCGTATACTTTTAGAGAAGCCTATTTATAAAGCTGGAGATTGACTTGTTACGTGTGTTTGTAATGTATCATTCGAGCTCTTGGCTCAAGTATGCTCCATTTTTAACCGACTTCAAAAAAGGATGAGGTTCTCAATTCATCGGAATCTTTTTTTACACCTTGCGCTTGCGATTTGCTCTCGCAACGACGCGACCTGACTGACTTGTAAAGTAATACTCAAAGGAAATTCGCGAAAAAACCGACAGTCGAGTGGAGCACGCTTCGCTCGCCACGTATGATACCTAAGTAGGTACATTACAAACTAACGTTACAAGCCAGTCTTTGGTTTGAGTTACAAAAACTCGTTACATTACACCAAAATTTTACAAGTCAATCTCCAGCTTTACATTGCACGTGGCGTAGTTATCTAGTTCTTTTGCACCACTATTAAAACTCGTAATCATGAGTTATTATTATTATCGGCTTAAAGTACTTAACCAATAGGTGCATATTTCACTTTAAACGGTATAAATACTAGTAAAAAGATCACCATTATATATATTATGTTGACTAGATGCAGTCTTCTGCCTGCCTTATTAAAAAAAAGCTACAAGAAAAAGTTTGGACAATTTTACATTGAATAAAAAAATTAGTGTTTTCGCCATGTAGAAAAATTGTAGCAATTTTTATACCATCAGCATCATCATCGCCGCCCACTACTCTCTGAGCACGGGTCTCCTCTCAAAATGTCAAAGTTTTGTCAAGGTATAGTCCGCCACGCTGCTGGTCAAGTGCGGATTAGCAGACTCTGTACATATTTGAGAACATTATGGCGAACATTTCAGCATGCAGGTTTCCTCACATGTTTTACTTCACCATTAAAGTAAGTGATAGATAAGTTAGAGGTGCGTATCCGGGATCGAGCCCGGGACATCCCAAAGGCCAAGGTCTATCTTCGCTTTTTTATATAAAAAAGCGAAGACTGAGACTATGCAGTCTCCATATATAATACTATACAGGCACCAACTTACATATTATTTCAAGCATACAAAGTTCAGTGACTTGATAAGAGATTGTCACGGATGGGTCCCAAGATATGCTTTAGATGCTTAGGATGCTATATGTATGTCGCCCCTTGGAAAATTTCGCTATCGATATGATAGGTATAGTACGCGGCAGAAAATAATTTACATCGACCTTTAGAAGGAAATAGCAGATTTGTAGAGCATTGTCTCTGTCGTTGAGACTGACAAAACTTCACATAGGTATAAGTGACAGGGACAGCGCTCTACAAACCCCAAATATCATTCTAAAGGTAGATGTTCATTATTTTCTTCCGTGTACTGTAAATACTTAATATAATTTGAAAATTACCCAAATAATATACAATGTAAGTAATAATGACAGAGTTCAATAGGGTAATTTTTACACAATGCCATATTTTTTAGAACCTAAATCATCATATTATTATATTATCTTGAGATAACAGCATATGTAACAATATCTTACTCAGAGTATATGCACATTGTAGGTATATTTTAATCCAAATAAAATGTTTTTTACTCCTTCACGCCACAATGAATGAACCGATTTGATTGACATTTGAAATGGAGATATTTCCCATAAGTATTAATTCCTTAATTTTATCCCGGAAAATCAAAGATCTACCACTCTTTGATTCACTGACACTCAAGCAGACAAAGTCGTGGGCACTATCTAGTTGATAATAATAGATTGAAACGCTAAACGTAGTCATACAAAGTTATACAAGGCTTATACAATAAACTTTAGAAATGGCAAATCACAAATAAAATATAAAAATAAACACAAAGTATTTAGATAAGCCTCTTACATTTTTCAGCATAAAGTTCTACTAATACAGTGGGTGAAAGAAACGAAAATAAGAAAGAAGAGCGCTTTTGTGAAAAATTCCATTCAAGAAAATGATTCAAGATAAAATACATCACTGTGACCACGGGGTGAGAGGATTTTTCTTTTATGGTTTGTTTGGAAAATAAGCTGCACTATTCTTCTGCTCTGTTATTCATATTGTATAGTATTATGTAGAAAAAGCTAACCGGTGTGCCCGTACTTCACCCGCATGCATTAAGGTTTTTAGGGTTCCGTACCTCAAAAGGTAAAAGGAACCCTTATAGGATCACTTTGTTTTCTGTCTGTCAAGAAACCTATAGGGTAGGTACTTCCCTAGACCTAGAATCATGGCATTTGGCAGGAAGGTAGGTCTTAAAGTAGGTCTTAGACATGAGGGGAAAAATCTGAAAACCGCTATCAATGTGTGGTTACATCACAAGAAAAAATAAAATGTGTTCATGAACAAATATTGCTATTTTCAACTTTCAAAGTAAGATCACTATACCAAGTGGGATATCATATGAAAGGGCTTTACTTGTACATTCTAAAACAGATTTTTATTTATTTTTAGGCATAATAGCTTCGTTTATCGTGCAAGATGTCGATAAAATACGATTGTAGTACGGAACCCTCAGTGCGCGAGTCTGACTCGCACTTGGCCGGTTTTTTAAATACCGTCTCCTTATTTCTGGAACCGTGGGGAATTTTTGATTTTCTGGAATAAACAGTAGCTTATAATTGTGTCCCCGGAATGCAAGCTATCTCTATACCAAATTTCATCAAGCAGATGGGTCGTGAATGTAAGTAACAGATAAACAGAGACACTTCAGAATGCAGTAATAACCTAACACAGTTATATTTTTGAAAATAACCAAAATATTAAGTACAAGATAGCGGTAATATCGGAAACGCATCGGTAGTTTCTTTGGTGCTGCAAATGTTCATGGGCGGCGGTAATCACTTAGCATCAGGTGACCCGCCTGCACGTTTGCTCGCTATCTCTATTAAAAAATATATTGTTTTTTTTCTATTTTTGTGTAAAAATCTTAATGCGGTTTACAGAATACATCTATTTACCAAGTTTCAACAGTATAGCTCTTATAGTGTCGGAAAAAAGTGGCTGTGACATACGGACAGACAGACAGACATGACAAATCTATAAGGGTTCCGTTTTTTGCCATTCGGCTACGGAACCCTAAAAATGTAGCTATGAAATATAGCTACCAGCTTTTTTCAGAACTTTTAGATGTTGGTTTAAAATTAAAGGGAAGTGTGATACAACGTGACACTGGGGCCGATTCTCTTATACACAATCTCTAAACTAAACTAAATTAACAGGTCTAAATCTAGTGCTATCCTTTTCCGCAAGCAACATTATGAAAGGGATAGCAATATATTTAGACGTGCTATTTTAGTTTAGTTTAGAGATTGTGTACAACGGAATTAGCCACATTGTGTCGTTAAATCTTTCGAAAGCGGGCTGGCAAACAATGAGTGATCAAAGACCCCGTTAATTAAAATTTCAAAGACATTTTAGGTATTAGTATCCCGAAAAATGTAGGTCATGGTAAAAAATATCACAGATTTCTACGTTATTAGGGATAATAATTTATGTCCTACCTAATAGCGTTGTAGTGAACACTGAACATCCAACTTGTTATCAGCTGATGTTGGCTATTTTTTACTAACTTCTTCATAGTTTTACTAGCCTACTACCTTCGCTCAAGTACAATTCTTGAAAAACTTTTCTTAGTCATCGTTATAGGAAAACCTACATGCGAAATTCCAAGTTTTTAGAACCAAAGGCAGCCAAAGGCGGTACATTACTACTATGCCAGTCAGTCAATTTATTAAACTTTTGTGTGGATGTTACAATTGACTACAAGCATATTACAAAGATACTTGTTGGCCAGAATCTTAAGCTGTATCAAATTACTGCTGATAACGGGAACATTGTCTTGTAGATGCCATATAAAACCAGTATCTAAATTCACCTAAACAATAGGTTTTATATTTAATACATGGACCATTTAATAGACGATAAAGCTTTGTCGGCCAGAACAGACTTCAGCTCTGTCAAATTTGTACCTGTGACGGCAAAGATTTATTATACCAATACAATACCGTTAGCTAAGCTTGGATATTTTAAAACCAGTACCTATCCTAATTTATCTAAGCAAGAGGCATAGATAAGATACTTAACATTACGCAAGAGCTCTACTTCATGCCATAGTCTAAATAATATATAAAAGGAAAAGGTGACTGACTGATTGACTGACTGACTGATCTATCAACGCACAACTCAAACTACTGGACGGCTTGGGCTGAAATTTGGCATGCAGATAGCTATTATGATGTAGGCATCCGCTAAGTAAGGATTTTTGAAAATTCCACCCATAAGGGGGTAAAATAGGGGTTTGTATTTTATGTAGTCCACGCGGACGAAGCCGCGAGCATAAGCTAGTTAATAATATAATGCTAATAGATGGAGAAACTCAGATTCGTAAGTGTGTAAACAGTCCTTTTTTGGCGTTAGCAAAACATAAAAATGAAATACCATGGGACTCAAAAAGAATTACACTGAATTGTTATATTTTATTTAACAATATTTTCTTTTGTAAGTAACAGAAAATACAGAAATGAATTAATGTTTTCCCGGTGAAACAAACGATGCCTTTGAGAAACATATATGTAGGTACCTAATTTCATGGAGGTATTGCGAACGGCGTGTCGTGTTTACAACGGTTTGGGAATTCCGGCGTCTATAGGTATAATATTTTGAGGTAAGTTTGAATTCACCAAGCGAATATCATACCGATTTCATGCTGCGATGTCGCCTCTCGGTACACTGCAACTTACCTGGAAATAGAGAAAATAAATGTTAGGAAACAGTGAGAAATTCGTTTTCCATTTACAAATTGGCAGGTTCACAAGTAGGGTTACCATATAGTTTCAATATAGAGGACAAGCCCTCCTTTTCTACAAATTGTTCTCTAGTTCTCTCATCTACGAAACACTTTCCTTTTCAACTATCGTATGATTTTTATCCTATATTGTAAAAATAACGGTCTGTAATCTAAAATAGGTACTTAGTTCAAAAACTGTACCTACAGCAAATAAAACATAAAATTCGTTTTATTTAAATATATCGTTATTTTTTCTGAAATTCTACTTTTCTACGCAATAGATTTCCCCATTTTTAGGGTTCCGTAGGTACCTCAGAAGGAAAAAAGGAATCCTAATAGGGTCACTTCGTTGTCTGTCTGTCGTGTCTGTCAAGAAAATCTATAGGGTATTTTACCTATAAACCTTCCTAGAAACATGAAATTTGGCAGGTAGGACGTCTTATAGCACAAATAAAGGAAAAGATCCAAAAACCGTGAATTTGTGGTTCCATCACAAGAAAAAAATTAAAATGTATTCATGAAAAAATAATCAGTATTTTCAATTTTCAAAGTAAGATAACTATATCAAGTGGGGTATTATAAAAAAGGGTACCTATACATTCTAAAACAGATTTGTATTTATTTTTATGCATAATAGTTTTTGATTTATCGTGCAAAATGTTGAAAAAAATACCATTCCCCGCCCTTTATCTCCCAAGCTACCAATGCACTAGAAATTTATGTATATTTTACAAAACAAGTAAAATCATCGCTTTAACTATCATAGTTTTTGTGATATTAACAATAAACCTCTACAGACAAAGTTAGTTTTGCGGTTCGTTAGCATAAGTGATTCTTACCGTTTTTCTTCTTCTGTAGTACGGAACCCTTGGTGCGCGAATCTGACTCGCACTTGGCCGGTTTTTATTCTATCTTACAACCCTACTCACAAAGAGCTTTGTAGCACACGCTTCGTCCATAAGGCGATGGCAGACAGCCGCAAAGCTCTTGCGACATTTCCACTTTTTCAGCTCGTCTTGTACTCGTAGTATGCGATAAGCTTCACGGATCACCCCGCGAGCTGACAGCCGAACAAAATATCTGGGGAGCTCCACAGAATGTTTACATTATCAGATCCGATATCCGATAAACGTAAACGTATGTAAGATTCATGTTATGGAATAATGTAAACGTGCACATTAGGTAGGTACATAAATAGCGTGTCACAAATCACAATAGATATCTGGGTATCAGATATTTAGCTATCTCCTATTTTTTATTTAAATCCACATCTATTAATAGGTATCCAAAAAATATTGCAAATTGAGTCATAATATTGATGAGTCTTAATACATTTTTTTTTTCATCACCTGTTTTCGGTCATTTTCATTATAATAATATTTTTCTACCATCGTTACGCCCACGTTGAAAGACTCAAAGGAAGGTTTAACAGTGCCTTTGTTTTAATTCACAAAAAAACGTTTTAAGCAAAAACAACTTCGTAAATTTTAACTCATTTATTTTACTGCATTTCCTACCATTTCCACATTTACCATGTAAATGTATAATTTTACTATTTGCTATCTGGTTTAACGATATGCAAAATGTGTAATTTCACAACTCCGCGTGGCCGATAAAATAAATTATTCGGATATTTAGTTTGAGTTAAACTGGCCGTATGTGTTTAGTGTGTTATGCTATATTATGTTTCGATATGTTAATATGGATTTATAGATACACTAGCTTTTTTCACAAATCTTCGTTTACGATACATCTAAATATCTAAATATATAAAATGAAAAGATGACTGACTGACTGACTGACTGATCTATCAACGCACAGCTCAAACTACTGGACGGATCGGGCTGAAATTTGGCATGCAGATAGCTATTAAGACATAGGCATCCGCTAAGAAAGGATTTTTGGAAATTCAACCCCTAAGGGGGTGAAATAGGGGTTTGAAATTTGTATAGTCCACGCGGACGAAGTCGCGAGCATAAGCTAGTAATATTATATTATAATTATAACGTACAGCACTCGAGGATAATGTAGCTATCTATTAGTGAAACTATGTTTGAAATCGGCTGAGTAGTATCTACCGGATATTAACCTCCTACATCCAAACTAACAAACTTTCTATAAACATAGACATACTTAAATATTTTTAGGGTTCCGTACCTCAAAAGGAAAAACGGAACCCTTATAGGATCACTTTGTTGTCTGTCTGTCTGTCTGTCTTCCTGTCTGTCTGTCTGTCTGTCTGGCTGTCTGTCTGTCTGTCTGTCTGTCTGTCTGTCTGTCAAGAAACCTACAGGGTACTTCCCGTTGACCTAGAATCATGAAATTTGGCAGGTAAGTAGATCTTATAGCTGACATTTGGGGAAAAATCTGAAAACCGTGAATTTAGGATTAGATCACAAAAAAAAAATTGTGGTCATGATTAGTATTTTAAACTTTCGAAGTGAGTGACTATATCAAATGGGGTATCATATGAAAGGTCTTCACCTGTAAATTCTAAAACAGATTTTTATTTATTTTTATGCATCATAGTTTTTGAATTATCGTGCAAAATGTCGAAAAAATTCGACTGTATTACGGAACCCTCAGTGCGCGAGTCTGACTCGCACTTGGCCGGTTTTTTTAGGCAAAAACAGACGCAAAGTGCATAGGTAAGGAAGGGCTTTACAAAAACTTCCAGGAGCCGCGTTTCTTTTATTAACTATAGTGGGAGGTTAAAGTTGAACAGATTTTACCCGACTTACACAACAATAGATTAAGTACTTCTAAAATGAGAAAAGTGCACACGTTTTGTTAGGTACTCGTCGCTACCGTCGCGCATTGTTTTTATAATTTCGAAATTTTAAAGTTGCATAGTTACGAATATTTTAGTGCCTTTGTTATTTTACTATATTCATTACAAATATGTACCTATTTGTATGTAAATTAGTCAGATATACTCCGACAAAAAGTGAGTGTGAACCGGTTTATACCTACATATAATATGTATTAGCACATAGCTAAGTTGATTGGCTTGGACTTGTTGCATTCTTGCAGTAAAGAAAATACCTTGAGCTGTGCTTATACTCGTACCTAAAGCAGACATCGTAACTCGTCATTTACTGTGGTAGTTTAACTGCTGTTTTTAGTCAGAGGTTGACAAAAACTAATTAAGAGTGTTATCACACGATACACGTGCTCTTATCACTTGGCCTTTACATACATAGATAACAAACTTAATTTGGCATATTTAACCTTTGAACAATAATAATAAATAACAAGGGAAAATAACCTCGTGGTGGGAACACATGTGCTGAAAAGCGGCTAATTCTAGAGTAGTTTATGGGTTGTTGCCTAAAAACTTGGAAATTTAAGAAACCCAGTTTGCTATGTAGGAATAAACTAAAAACTAACTAAACCTACATAGTGTTCTTTTTTAGAAAAGTAGGCGAATTTGGTACATTCCCGTGTTTTTTGGAGATAACTTAAAAATTACTTTTTGGAGTTAACCACTTTTAGAAAAAGTTCAACAGTTTTTGCACCGTACATGAATACAATACAAAATACTACGCTAGAAATCTGTAGATGGCCGATACTTGGTGTTGAAAGCTGTCCAGAAACAGGACAACACGTGACGTCATGCGTTGGACGATACAATTTTTTGTCCTTGTCATCGGCAAATTACGGATTTGAATTGGATACCGTGTGGTAGCGTTGCGTCAGGTATTGTTAGTGTGTTTCTGGTCATATAAAATCGATTTGACTCTACAAGCGTTGCGACTTGCGAGGCGTAAAGCAGGGTGGGTGTAGCAAAATGTGTTTCTACACTATAGCGTCCACGATAGAGCTCGGGCCACGATATAACTGTATAATAGCTTGAACGTATCTACTCGAATGAACAAGAACTTAATCTCCTTGTACAAGAGGTAAAGAGGTCTGATAAACTGTCCAGACAAAACAGCTCTTGGAAATTTAGTCTTACGAACGAAATGATTAAATCCTACTATACAATAACGTAATATAAATACCAAAGTGTAGATGTTTTATTAAAATAAACCGTATACTACCGTGAGTGATTTCCGTTATAAATAATAGTAGATGTTTGTTAATTTTTGGTTTGTTTGGTATTTTTTTTGCATGGATATATTATAGTTCAAGACCTGGAAAGTGGCATAGGCTACTTTTTATATCAGAAATATAAAGAATTCCCACTGGTATTTTAAAAACCTTACATTCACACGAATGAAATCACTCACAATATCATATAATAATAATATTTTAATGCGAAAGTGTGTTTATTTGTTAGTTTTTTCGTTGCCCTTCATAAATGGACCAACAGAGACCATCGGATCGACTTGACTTTTGATATGGACATAGTTAAAGGAATGTGACACGGGCTACATTTATCGCGAAAATTTAAAAGAGTTCTTAAGGTCTAAACGCATTACGCCGCGCTGTGCGACGCGACGCGGCGTGATGTGGCACTTCAAATATAGTTTATATGAGTTTGTACAGAGCAAAGCGAACTTAAGCGACGCTGCGCGACGCATTGCAGCGAATATAATTTATATTATGAGTTTGTATGGAGCATGTGGACGGAAAAAAGAGGAGAGGACGACCAAAGAAAAGATGGATAGATTGCGTGAAAGAGGATATGCGTGTAAAAGGCGTGGATAATGCGTTGACGGATGACAGAAGTGAGTGGAAGAAAAATACATGTTGTGCCGACTCTATGTAGCGTGGGATAAGGTACGGAACAAGAAGAAGAAGATGAGTTTGTATGGAGCAAGGCGCTGCCGCGTCATGTCGCGTCGCGCAGCGCAGCAAGTGCGTTTGAAACTTTACTGGATTTTCAAAAACCCTCGGATGAAATACCGGGTGTCGTCTAGTGACAAATAAATTAAAGATAATATAATAATACGCAAATAAGAAGCTCAAAAGTTGCTAAAGCTATCAGAGCCAAAGCTCAGACGCATTTAATAACATCGGGGACATCGGGCTAATAGAAATGCGTGAGCAAAGGTCACGTTAGCGCAAACCTATTTACAAACATCACCTCTCTTTGATGTGCTACTGTGCTACTGATGCCACCCGAATTTCAAGCATTAAAAAATTTGTTGTTGTTAGAAACAGTCCATTTTCCTTAGATTTGCTGAAAAGATAAAACAATCGCTGGACCCTTCTCAGAGAAACGCGTATGTGACACGATTTTCCCGGCACTTTAGCTTTCAGGAGTTAGGCACTCATATCATAATTTATTGTCAGGTCGCGTAAACAAGGTCGCGTTGGGCTGCATATAGTACGCCTACTTACGTTCTTCAGCAAGAAGTTTAAAATATGAAATCGTTAACGCGGACATCAAAAGGTGTTGTAAAAATTAATAATTGAATTCGGAAGTTTAGCAGTGTGATGGCAGCTTCAATTATTGCTTTAATTCTTTCATTATTAAAGCAAAATTAGTTTCAAGCCCCTCGGCTTTCATATTGGCCGAAGATTAATTTGAGGAAAACTAATTAACTCGTCCAAGCTGCTATTGTTCTTAGAATAAGCTATCGCGGTAACTAAGTAAAATATAGTTTGTTATATTATGTTTACATATTTTCTTTCGAGATAAAAGAAAATTACAGACTAATTATTTTACTTTTGTTTCTTTAAGAGAAGTCTCTCGAGATTACAGTATAAATCTTTAAGCCCGTGTAACTTTGAAACTATATAATATTTTTACGGAAATTCAACAAACCACAGACTCAGATATTAGCTTCTAAAGCGTGTCTACACAATTTCAATGATTTAAGAATTAAACTTCGTTTGTATGGGACCCGTATGCTTGGGAGCGCTCGAGATTCATTTATATAGCCAAAAACTGGTTTTCTATGTAACTACTAGCTTATGCTCGCAACTTCGTCCGCGTGAACTACACAAATTTTGAACCCCTATTTCATTATTTGAACCCCTTAGGGGTTGAAATTTGAAAAATCCTTTCTTAGCGGATGCCTACGTCATAATAGATATCTGCATGCCAAATTTCAACCCGATCCGTCTAATAGTTTGCGCTGTGCGTTGATAGATCAGTCAGTCAGTCAGTCACCTTTTCCTTTTATACATTTAAATTGTGACAGTTTTGCCACTCTTTGATTTATGTAGTAACTATGTACGATAAAAAGAAACGAAAAGTATAGAATAAAGAAGAATTTTCTGCTTGAACAGATACGGCGATACGGCACAATTACGTAATTTTCTTCGGAACGAGTTAGAAATTCGTGAAGCCATTTTAAAGATATTTCGCTATCCATTTCCTTAAGGTATACCTATTAAACGAAAAAATCGTGTGAAATGAAGATGGATAATCTCCAAAAAACATTATTTTGTATCGAAATGGAATATGATTTGGCTGGTTGAAAATGTTAACGGAATTTGCTTAGGGAATGTTTGCGTTTGTATTTTTTGTGAAACAATCGTTTGATTTACCATTTCATCATGTGACTAGCGTGACAGTAGCTGTTTATCTGTTTTTGTGGGACTAACGTTCCACGATAAAAAGCAACCTAAATTACTCATTGCATAGTGCTCCGTCTAGGTGATATAAGCGCCATAGTTCTTAAATCTTCTAAATATATAAAAGGAAAAGGTGACTGACGGATTGATCTATCAACGCACAGCTGAAAATACTGGACGGATTGGGCTAAAATTTGGCATGCAGATAGCTATTATGACGTAGACATCCGCTAAGAAAGGATTTTTCAAAAAACAACCTCTAAAGGGGTAAAATAGGCAACGTGGACGAAGTCGCGAAAATAAGCTAGTCGTTAATATAGGCTCAGCAGTTTTAAAGATTAGACCGAACAAACAGCCAGACAATAAGGTGTTATTGAATGATGTTAGGCAAATAATCATATTATTATTATTATGAACATAAGAGAAAGCGGTTATTTCGAAATCACGGACGAGTCTTAAAAGCTTTTAAAATGCTTTACTTTTTCTAGTACGTGACCATAGTAAATGCACGGACCATGACCGCCTGTAAATGTAAGTGGAAAAATTTCTATACACTCCTCGGTTTCCTGGGGTAGTACCAGGGGAAATATCTCGAGATCGCACTGCAGCTGAATTTCATAATTCAGCTCCAAATGTTACAGAAAAGTTTAAAAAAATATACCTACTAGTTATATAGTCCATTAAACTTATTACTTAGTAAGTATTATACTTAAATTATTTATTGAAGTACATACTTACTTTTTTCTTTTTTGCGGTCAATCTGTTGATCTGTGTATACCTATACATACCTATACACTCAAAAACTACTTTGTTAAACGTGTAAAATAGATTTGTCTATTCTTCATAGCAACGCCTGCTTTTATCCAACATCTAAATATATAAAAGGAAAAGGTGATTGGCTGACTGACTGACTGACTGACTGATCTATCAACGCACAGCTCCAACTACTGAAATTTGGCATGCAGTTAACTATTAACTATTTTTTTTGAAAATTCAACCCCTAAGGGGGCTAGATAGGGGTTTGAAATTTGTGTAGTCCACGCGGATGAAGTCACGAGCATGAGCTAGTTCATAATATGTAGGTAGGTATAGACTATAGAGCCACTTAATGTTAGCTATAGAATGCTCTGCATAATTATTCAAAACGATGTTGTTGATTTGGTGCCTGAATATATTTGAATAACCTATTTCTCTTTTTCGTGGTATCGCACATAACTTCATGAATATTTAATTAATTTAAAATATTCCGCCGGCTCATGCCGGAGCTGCAAATTGAAGAATGTTTATTTTTGAGATTCATTTATCATTTGAGAGTCATTTATTTTATTACAGTAATGCCACAAAGACTGTTCATGGATTTGTTTCAATGAAGCCTCTGTTAAGAGGTCCTTCATTATTTGAGGATTATAACGTACTTACTACAAAATTTTGACAAAGATTTCTAGGTTGTGTTGTATCAGCTCTCTGGTTTAGGAGATTACGTCTTCTTGCCCGAGATTTTGAAGTCATGTAATAAGTTTTCTATCATCAGTAACGACATAGTTTCTTATATATATGTATTTATATGTATATATACGTGTGTAGTTTTAAGTTTATGTATGTCTATTATATTTATTTTTTATATATTAATGTTATATTATGTTGTATAGCGCAGTGCTTAAGACGTTGGTTTCCTATAATCAAAGGGTTCCGACGGGATTTTTAAAAACCTAAATCCATGCGGATGAAGTCACGGGCATCAGCTAGTCGAAAGTAATGTACATCTGCCTTTAGAATGACATTTTGGCTTTGTCGTCATTCATACCTATATGGTGTTTTGTCGGTCTCAACGCCAGAGACCGTGCTCTACAAATTTGCTATCTCCTTCTAAAGGTCGATGTACATTACTTTCGGCCGCGTACTGTACCCTACTGACCGCTGCCAGAGTAGCACCTTGTTTCACTATACGATCATTTATCATTTATGATTATATCTTCGCAGCTGCAGCGCATCCAATTTAACCTGACTGTTCAATATGCTAAAATAATCAGTGTTTCCGGACAAAGTAACTATGTTTTAACAGCTAACATACTATGTTTTCGTTTAGACATCTACCCAGACTCTAGAACCGAACAACAATAATAATCACTTTAACGTTAGCTCGGATACAAGTTAATTGCACTATAGTATGGTAATCAATGATAGAATCCTGATATATGTGACTATATGCGATAATGTATTTCGTGTTATATAGTATATGTATATAATAAAGTCCGTTAGTATGACATAAAAATAAGTACTACCTACCATTCTCATCATTGATGAAATAAAGAAAAAGTTGTCGGAGCGAGCTAGGACGCACCACGGTAAATTTCCGTATGTACGTTATTTTTCCGTTAAATCTGTAAACTATAGAACTACATAAAAGCGCGCGCACTCCGGAATTAATTTTAATAGATTTAATTTCAAATTTACGGATTTTAAAACGCACCGCACCGCAACTCACCGCACCGCAGCCGTACCTACGCGCATCTCTAAACAGTAGTGTCAACAGATGGATTCCGTGATCCAAAATTGCAAGATAAAATTGTAAGATACCAAAACACAAATTTTTTTGTTAAAGGTTAACCAAAAAATTTTGAATAAGATAAAGGAAATTTTAAAAAATCCACAAGTTTTAGATTTGCAATTTTACATCCAATTTTAATAAGGCCGACAATTTTGTCTTGTTTATGATTGACGCAGGTACCCACTCTACAATTTTATTACAGCATCAGTAAGTATATTATTTTTCTGGGAAATAAATCAGGTTAACGAGCTTTTTCTAGGTTTTTAAATAAAACTAGGTGCTCGAGCTGAAACATTCATACACCTCAGTCAGCACTCTATTAGCGAGATGCATGAATATGTGATACTATTTTAAAATAACAATAGAGACCACATAATAAATAACTACTGCTGTCAACCAACCAAACCTAATTTAGCAAATGTAATTTAGTGAGTCGACCATTATCTTAAATATTGGTACAGTGCCTAATGCATAATGAAGAGTTTTATTAATTTCCTAGATGATACTCGTGACTTCGTCTTCTAGGTTAGCGGACTTAGGTTTTTAAAAATCCTGCAGAAATTCTTTGATTGGTACCGATTCCTTTGTCTTACTCTAAACTAAATTTAGAGTATCTGCATCCTTTTCTTTTTAACAATGCTAAAAAAGGAACGGAACATGACTTTCACATTTAAAGACTCTAAATTTAAACGGTAGGTTCGCGACTGCGTGCTAAAATCACGGGTTTTACCATCTAAAAATTAAAATTAGAAATGTCAAACTGCTTCTGTCCTTTTCATATTACAATAGTAAGAAGAGCATGCGAATACTCTAAAATTAGGTTGTGCTCAAAATTAGCCCCTTGTCTAGTTAAAATGTAGTAAATGTTTAATTTTGGGGCATAAGCTATCTCTTTATTTCTTTATGGCAAATCGTTTCAGTCATTGTGGCATGAAGGAGTACTTACCTAACAAACATCCAAATTTTAATATTTAGGTTCTATTATATAGACTATTAACAATTAAGAATAGCTAATGATGAGTTCCTAGCAGGCCAACGGCGGCTCCCAAGTCCCGTAGTGGGTCACGCCCTTGGCGTCAGGAGGCAATCGGCCGTAAAATAGAAGCCAACTCACTATACTTATCATGGAAAGGCAAATGGCACCGCATGATAAGGAAAGCCGACTACGCGTAGCGAGATAAGGACAAAGAAGAAGAAGAAGACTAGACAATGTCCGGCAGGCGTTGCAATATCTTTTTATTTATATATGATTTGACGTATCTAGGTGTTAATATGTAGTTCAACTTTATTTAGGTTCGTAATAAGTTAGGTACATTTTTATAATTTTTATAGTGTTTTTACCTACACTTCAAGGAAATTTCTAAATAATTTTAAATACATATCAAAAATTGCGGACCGGCAGGAATCGAACCCTAGTTATCAGAGCGTCGGACGTGATCCCAGGAAACGTGGATTCCATTCGTGCCGGCCCGCAATTTTTGATATGTATTTAAAACTAGCTGACCCGCCCCGGCTTCACTCGGGTGGAATTTAGAAAATCGACGTGGGGGTAGAGTTTTCAAAAAACTTGAAATATGTACCTACGTATTTTTTTGTTACCGAAAACCCAAATATCAATGTTTAAGGAAATACTGACAAATATTGACATTAATATTTGTACGGTACTAACGCCGCTCTATTGTTTTGTCTTCCCTGAACCCCTCCACTAACACTTAAACTTTATGGTATGGTATTAATGTTCAAATTGACTTTTAAGTATTATTACGAATCTTTTGTATGGGAATATAGAAAAGTGTTGTTTTTAGACTTTATCAGGCAATTATTTAAAAAAATTCTCTGCAGCTGTCTGTCATAATGCCTACTCGTATACTCGTATATAACTCGGCTCTCATATCATATTTTTTAGTTTTATTAGTTTTCACTTCTGCACGAAGTCCCCACCGACTGCCATTTTTTTATTATTCACTTTATTTAGTGAATTTCAATACATTTTAATAAAAAAACGCGTCGCTTCGCTTCGAGTTTACCGCAAAATGCAATTAACCTCACAATACATCAAGCGTCTATTTCATAAATTTCATAGATATGTTTATCCGATTTAAAATCTTACTATCTATGGATAACAGGCCCCTGTATTTGCTTTAGATAGAAAATTGCATTTTCACGAATCGAATTCAGTTTATGTTATAAAGTATTGTTATTTCTAAAATAACCTCTCAATTATATTCAGTAATTTTATCAACAGGGAATTGAAAATCGATAACATTATTATGTTTTCGAATCAAAATTATTTTGTTGTTTATATCAGCATTTTCTAGGTAAACGCATTATCACGCCCAACCATGATTGCAGCTCAGTGCTATAATTGTACCGCAATATTCCAGAGTTCCGTACCCGAAGGGTATCAATTGGGCGTGGGACCCTATCACTAAGCCTCCGCTGGCCGTCTATCCGTCCGTCCGTCCATCCATCCGTCCGTCTGTCTGTCACCGGGCTGTATCTCGTGAACCGTAATATGTAGAGAGTTGAAAATTGCACAGAAAATGTATTTCTATTGCCGCTAAAAATTAAAAAATGTTATTTCTTATACAATGGAACGGACCCCTTCGTATGCCAGTGCGACTCGCACTTGATCGGTTTTTAAATTTATAAACGTGAAAGTGTATATGTTTGCTGGTTTGTTCTTCAATCACGCCGCGATTAAATAACGGATTGACGTGATTTTTGTACGGAATACGGATATTAAAGACCTGGAGAGGGACATAAGCTTCATCCCGAAAATGAAAGAGTTCTTACAAGATTTTCAAAAAAACCTAAATCCACGTGGACGAAGTCGCGGGCATTATCTAGTCAAAATAAAAGTAACGACTGCACATTTATTTCTTTATACAAATAAATCGTACTGCAGTCATGAGTGAGTAGAGAGATTTGTAAGCGAAATTGAAAGCGCGCGACGATAGAAAATAAAATACAACTTGATAATTTCCTTGGCAAATAATTTCGTGTAAATAAAACTTCGGCGTACCTACAATTTTACAATATTATGAGAACTTGCTACTCATGCCTCATACCATATCTGATAAAGGTTATACGTCTTATTTTAGTTAAAGAGCGAACCAATGGAGCACACAGTAACTGAACAATATTTACCCACTTTACGATATCATAAATATAATATACCAAGTGACAGATTATTGAGGTCCGCCAAAAGTCAGTATTGAAAATTTGGTGATCAGAACTGACTTTTGTTTATCATATGGTGGCGTTAATAGGACATTAAAGACGTGTGCACTCAGGCACACAGGTGCATGGCGAGCATGTGCGGTACAAAATCGGTCGCTAATTGACATCAAAATCGGCTACTGTTGTGACCGATTAAATACGGTCATCACTCATCAGGCTGTGCCTAAATCAAAATACACAATACAGATAGAGGGTAATCAGGTATAGTAGGTATATAGTATGAGGAGAGTGCGCCAAAATTAATTCATTAATCAAACAATGATGTTGACATTGAATCAGAAATAACAAATGAATTATTTCAGGAGCAACTATTCAGCCGGTGCTACTGACTGAGACACGGGAATAGTTTATTACTCAAATTTATTGTTTGTGATAAATAGTAAGAGCACAAAAGCTTTACTTACAAATAGTATAATAATTATTGGCCAGTCGGTCACTTTGAAAGCACTAAACGAATTTTATTCATGTTTTCAACGATTAATAGCGGATGTTTCAGAGAAGGTATATACATATAGGTATGTATATGACGGCGCTCGCCCGCACCGGGTAAGTGCGGGGGGGAGTTCCTTCACAGATTGCTATTTCGACCTGCCTGTCCCGTACTATGCTTATACCTACTAAATTATAAGAGATAAAGTTTGTAAGTTTGTTTGTAAGGGGTAATCTCTGGAACTGCTGAACGGACTTTGAAAATTCTTTCGCCAGTAGAAAGATACATTTATTCTCGAGTAACATAGGCTATATTTTAATTTGGAAAAAAAAAATAGAGATCCTTACGAAAATCGTAATAAGCTACCCGTGCGAAACCGTGGTGGGTCGCTAGTGTTTGATATTTTTTACATTAATTTTGTATCAATAATACAAATGTAGCAGAGAGCCGCTGGATGTAGGCGGCGCACTATCATGGCGTATGGAAGAACCTTCAACAGTTTAAATGTCCAGCGGTGAACGACATGTTTAAATCTCTTTTAAAAAACCATTAAGCTATCACAGTATATATAATATTATAAAGGCGAAAGTTTGTATGTGTGTGTGTGTGTGTGTGTGTATGTTTGTTACTCCTTCACGCAAAAACTACTGGACGGATTTGGCTGAAATTTGGAATGAAGATAGATTATACCCTGGATTAACACATAAGCTACTTTGTATCCCGGAAAATCAAAAAGTTCCCGCGGGATTTTGAAAAACGTAAATCCACGCGGACGAAGTCGAGGGCATCAGCTAGTAAACTATAAAGATTTTAGATAATTAGCTTTACGCTATTTTAGGAACACAGTCTATTCTATTTCTATCATATTATAAATTGTAAAGGCAACAAAAAATAAATTTATAGGTATATTCGACGCCTGAATGTCATGTTTTACGATCCGCTGGGAAAGTCGGTACTTGCGAGTAAAACCTATAATCTCAGAAAATGGCGACGAGAATAATAACATAAAACTTCCTTCTACCCATACGTTACAGCTGCTATATTTGAACAAGAAGTTTGAACCGAACCAGAAACAAAACTGAAACATTGAAGCAAAAGTTTATTTCTCGTCACGAACAAAAATATACTTAATGAGCGAAGTCTGTTTAGTTAAACTTTAGTAGGTTAGGTACTTAGGCAAATATCATGAGAACGACAAATTTTGTTTCTTTAACTAAAACTAAACTAAAAACCTATCGTTTTCTAAAAAAAAACTCTGCAAAATGATTGTATATATTCCAAGATGGCTGTGATTCCTCAACATTTTGAGAACGAGAGACCCGCAAGTACACAGAAAAACACCCATTGCAACTCTATGTTACGATAATAGCTCATACTAGATTATGAATTCGACTTCATTTTCGTGGAACTCTGACTTTCCGTACCCGTAGTACAAGATATTACGTCTCACCAAACCAAACCAAATTCGAGAGTCGAAATACTTCCGCGTTACAGTAAACTGGATCTTAAATACCTTGTTTTAATGCTCAAGTTTGTCTACACTTCTACAGCCAGCGCTCCAAGCGGAAACATTGCGAAATTAAAATCAGTGGCATTGAATATTTGACTTCAATTCAAGGCTATTTAGGTCCATTTTACTGTAACGCGGAAGTATTTCGACTCTCGAATTTGGTTTCGTTTGGTGAGACGTAAAATCTTGTACTACGGGTACCGGGATAAAAAGAATACCTAAGCTTATGTCCTTTCCCGGGATGTAAGCTACCTCTGTGCAAATTTCAACAAAATCGGTTAAACGAATGGGCCATGAAAAGCTAACAGACACACAGGCAGACATACTTTCGTATTTATAATAAGTGTGGCATACACGTTACTACGCAGCAAGAAAAATATACATATAAAATAATTTAATTGAAAAACAATGCAACACACAAACAGGTATATCAATGAAATTCTAATAATAGTACACTTTATTCAGTGACAGTAAGTAAATAAGAAAAACGATTATAAATACAATACGAATTTGGCGCCGTAAAAGCTTTAGCCTGTATTATTTATTTATCACCAATTGAAACCTGAATTGAATGCGCACATTAAAAATTAACGCCCAACTGAGTGGACTACGGCAGAACACAATTACTTACGTTTATTTCGTGGATTGTATTTCGTGAATGAAAAAATAATTGTACCTTTAATAACAATGTTTAACGTCAAAAGGTACAGTTCTTGCAATTCACGAAGGCCAAGGCGAGTGGACTTTACTTGTGGTTACGTCGGATACACGGGCATTGCGTAAGTGTGCGTGCATGTCGGACCAATCAGTCGCGAGCAAGCGCACACAAACGCACACATTCAGTGTACGTTACTTATACCGATACGACTTAAACACAAGCATGAGCCACTCGCCTTCGTGAATTGCAAGAACTGTAGTTGGATAGTACACACATTTTTACAGAAATTTAGAAACCACATTAGACTTAGACGTGATATTTTAGTTTAGTTTAGAGATTGTGTACAAAGGAATTAGCCACATTAACTTCTATAACGTGTCTAAAAAATTACAAACATTGAGTTTGATTAGTTAGGTAGGTAATTTTTAAATGAGAGCCAAACTAAGTATAAAGTACATTTTGATACGTGTTGTACACATACTCCTCTTAAAACTAAATGATTTGATTTTTCGCTTCTCGTCGTAACCAACTGGCTGTTTCGCCACTTCTTTCTCGGCGCGGTAGGTACTGTGAATAAATCTTTCTCACATTTTTGCTAAAAATCAGTTTATTTAGTTATAACCACAAAAAAGAGCCACAGATAATAGGGCTCTTATGTTTCGGATGAACGGTGGCATTACACAACTAAATTGAATATCACTCGAACATTATCAGCAAAACTGATAAATCGGGTGCGAAATTGATAATATCATAACTGTCAATAAAGTACAATTATCATATTAGTACCTACACTATATTTTGTATCTGATGGTCAGCTATAGATGTTAAATATAAGACGTGATAAGTATCTGATAAACCTTCACTGAATAATAAATTTTAATGTAGTCATAACAAAGTAATTGAAGTAGACACTTTCTTAGTTTTGAGTTTTACTTATTGGCTACGATCACGAAAACCCAAAAACGCTTTTCGTCTAAGACGATTTTTATCCGACCCAATTTGAGCTAAGTAGGTCACTGAATATGAGAAATAGACAGAGAGATGTGTCAATATTTAAAAAAGTTTTTCTAAAAATTTATCAATTGCGTATCATGTCAATATAGGGTTTCGTAGGTATGCCAGTCGTTAAAAACTTTGGTAAGCAGTTATTATTTCTAAACGGTAGTTGTTTTTCCAAAAAATGTGTAAGTCATAATGATTTTAATATTTAACAAGGTATCGCTCGAGCAAGCCAAACACTTAGGAGGAGGTCCAGGAGTTCTAAAGATTTTATTTCTAAATTTGAATAATATGTCTATATAGTGTTACCTACCTAATAGGTTTTCATAATGGTACAAAAAAACTTTACAGCTCATAAATGGCTCTACTCATAGGTAAACAGACGGCTAGACAGATGGATTGGATGAAACTATAAGTTCCGTAGTAAAACTACGAAGCTTAATTTATTTAATTATTTATAGACTAGCGCTTGGCTGCAATCCGACCTAGTTATGACACCACAAAGATAATAATTTTGTCTTTTTCATCGAAGTGTGTATTATTATATACATGTATACTTACATAAAAATGGTTAATTCAACTGCCTAATCTCTAGTTTTATGGTTCCAGACTAACAACCCCCCCCCCACGATCTTATTTGTATCATTTTATTTATCTCCGTGATATCGCAGACAAAAGCTATCTTATTATCAAATAAAAAAATCAACTCTAGCAACTTCCGCGTGGGGTAGATGTTATTGGTTCTAGCTGTGCGTTATCAACTGTCAATCAGTCAGTAACGTAACAGTAGATAAGCTCTATACCTATGAGTACATCGATTTCCTTGTCTGTCAAAATATTATCAAAGCTCCGACTTAGTGCACTTAAGATTTTCTGTACAGCCACCTGCTCTACTAAAGGTCGATTGTGATAAAACGACAGCTACAGGGTGACAATCACAATCACTTCTAATTGGCTGAAACTCCCTCATTATAAGCTGAAATCATCTGAAATGCATTGCTACACCAAAAATACCTTAAATTCAGCCAATAACAATGATAGAGATTGTAACAATAATTTATGCAGCTTTAGCGTAATCGACTAGCAGATGCTATAATGATTTGAGTATTATAAATAGTATACTAATCTAAGAATGGACTAGTCACCCTCTGATATATACCTACCACATTATTCACATGCACACCAATGCAACACATGCATCCAAGAGACCCAGGTCGACCAACTAACACCTGGACGAGGTCTATTGAAGCAGACCTTAAAAGAGTGGAACTCTGGTGGAACCATGTCCGGGCCTGCCAGCCTGGGCATGGACTGTTTCCATGTCTCCTTGACAGGGAGACAACTGCTGCAGCCCTAAGTTCCACGAAGGAATAAAATGACTCCATCATTCTAATTCACACCTAACCTTACGTAACTGACCTGTAAATGTATCCATAATATCGGACCAACGCAACGTCGCCTCGGTTTGCTACGCTAACCACTAATAATTTCCGGAAATCCAAAAAGAAGCAGACCTTACTTTCATCTATGGCCTTAAACTTTTCAAGTACCTACCTACCTTATATTCTAATTTTCGAATAGCTTGAGAACTAAGGTGCAGAAATTTCGTTATGTACCTACTTGATCACCTTTGGGAAAACTTTTCGGAAATGTACACTTATTTTCATGATTCAGTTTTGATACATAAAACCATAGTTCACTCTAATACATCCAATTCAGCTAAAACAACTTTATAAACATCAATAGCTGCGTACCCACCTAGCGCACCGGCTCGCGCGGCAGCCTCGGTGTGCAGATCGCGAGCGATGGCTCCCGAGGCAGCCTCAGTAGGTTTGTTCAATTTACACGAGGCCGCCTCGCGAGGCAGGCTGAGCCATCATAATTCCGCGAGTATTCGACAGGACATACAGACAGGACTGTGGACAGACAGACAATTCGAAGTGGATACTACATATGAAGTAGCTTTGCGCGCGAGCCAAAACATAACCGTCCCCACCTGTCACACAGCGCTCACTGAGGCACCTTTGAGCGCGTCAAGTTTACCGACAATAGATGGCTCGGGGCCGAGCCGTGCTCAGCCGAGCAAACGCGCGCCCGAGGCACGTCCACACCAGCCGAGGCATTTGGCTCGCGAGGCTGCCGCGCGAGCCTGTGCGCTAGGTGGGTACGCAGCTATTAACGTACGATGTCAAAGCTCTTGCCATGAAATAAAGTACTTACCTATCTAACTTATTTCTTAACTCTACATAGGTACAACGTTAAGAATTCTGCGAAGATTCAGGCAGACAGTTTGAAGTTGCTTCATTAAGAGATCTTATTCAATTTGGTTATGAAAAGGTTAATTATATTAAACGGAGAATCATTAGTCACTGGCTCTTGTTCCGCATTTTATTTCGCGGTACAAATAACACAAAAGATATTTTTAACGCAATAGAAAGTACTGTTGAGTGATCACTGATCAGTATGAATAATGTTCTGGGAATAACGTAAACTTGAACATGTTCCAAATTTTTAGACCGACAGGCATTTGTTAGTGTGCCTGGTTTGCAATACTTTTTTACAAAGGTGTTTCTTAGCCAAGTAGTTCAGTCGGTTGTTGTTATTTTTTTTCCTATTTCACATTTTTTTTAAGTTCAAAGCGGATATACCTTTTATTTATTAGGATGCTTATATCTACTCGTGACTATATCTGAAGTATCTTAACTTAAATCAACTTGACTCGCAATGTCGTTACGTTTGATATATTTTAAATGATTTTATTACTGTTATCCGAGTTAGTGATAAAGTTTTTGATTGATTTATCTTTCGGCATCTATTGTTATAAGTTATCCGGCATTTTGTTACTGATATCTATTAAATTATATGTTTTTTGATCTTATGGCATACTAGTTTATGCTCACGACCTCGTACTACTACATATATTTCAAACTTTTATTTTACCCCATGGGGGCTGAATTTTCAAAAATCCTTTTTTAGTGGATGTCTACGTCATAACAGCTATTTGTATACTAAATTTCAGCTCGATCCGTAGTTTGAGCTATACGTTGATAGATCAGTCAGTCAGGTTTTCATTTTACATAATGTAGACTATGATAATAGAGTCGAATATGGCAGCCGCGAACCTGATAATAAATTCATTATCAGTTTATCATATAAAAATTAAAAGTCTTCTACTTTATTCCTATACTGTGTGGGATGTAGGTATGCAGGCATAACATAATATCTACCTACTTAAAAGATAAAATTTTGTGAAAGAAAAACGTAAATCTGGTACACGTTTGATGTAACGTCTAATTTACTCGATACATTTAGTGCAAATAAAACAATTTTGCTTTGCTCAGGCGGAGCATAAACATCGTTGTATGTATTGACGCACGTTGAGCTGGTAACGTGTTTTTCTTGGAACTTTAGATATTTGGCAGAAGCTAAAACCTGAAAATATACTTACTAAGCTGAATAAAATTAATTAAAATAATAAGCACCTTTCAAAAAATACCTCCGAGCCGTCGGAGTCGCTGCGAGGCAGAATTAATTTTGGCAGCACCATTCCTTTCTTTCGCCGGCCTCGGATGCCGGAAGGAACAGGCCACTGCAGTTCAGAGGGCGCCATAGGACTGTGCGGGCTTAAAATTGTTAGCCGACGCTCCGGCGGTGGTAAACTCAGCTGTTGTAGCGCACGTCGATCCGTCGCAAACAAGCCCCGCCTTTTCTCCGCTGAGCTTCCCATGTCTTCGCCTGATAAAGCTCTCCGTGCTGGCGCGCCCCGCGTCTCCCTAACATCACGATCGCTAGCCGTTAAAAACGAACTACGGGTGATTCGAACGGATGTACACGAGCTCGCAGGGCGCGCCGGCGAAGTGTCCTTACTAGGCCTCAGGCTCTCCATCGACCTGGCCGATTCGACCCGTGCTGCTGCTAAGTACTGGCCGCTTGTAACAGTTGTTTGAGCTACCTCACATTCTTCTTGACTAGAACTCGAAGTGCCGCTTCGAGAAAATGTGCTGCCTTTCGACACCAAACTCCTATCACTATATTGAGCTGTCGAGATGCTCGAACAGGTAGTATTAACATCGTTAGACTCAGAAGAAACTTGTTGTCGAATAGTATAGCCTTCTTCTAAGGAGGTATGGACGACTCTGGCGTTGAGAGAACTAAAGGCCGCCAAGTTGGGTCGGCGAACCTTTCGTTCGTCGTCTTCCTCCTCCATTTTTTAATTTAATAAGATTACGTATAGTAGCACCTCACAGCAGCACAAAACACTAGTTATAAATCATTTTAATATATTTATTTCACGTATTACAAATTTAAACTTAAATATACCATTTATATAATAAGGAACACTGGACACAGTCTTTATCACTTTTTGGGACACCTCACGCACTTTCAAACGACATCTGAAACAAATTCATTATGTTAGTCATCAAAAATTGAGAAATAATAATTAATGTAGCTTCCTATTTATAATGGGTTACGGGTAGGTACATTCTATTTCACTGAGGAAAGGTAAAAGGGTGAAAAGGAAATGAAGGATCGGGTAGAAAATTGGTAGGGTACTGTGTAACTCGAACAACAATTTGCGTATTGTATTGATTGTTATGTTATAAGGCTTTGTATTCGTTTGCTTCTAAAATGATTTATTTATTCGAGCAAAGTTGTTCCAATCCCATTAGCTTATTTTTTTCTTAAATTCACAAAATGAGTATTTTTTCGTGTCAGAAAAAAGTACTAATGGTAGCGTCGCTTAAGACTCCTGTCACAGGAATCACCAATTTTTTTTTTCTAAATAAACTTAACCAGGAATCGATCCTGTATAGATTCTATCTCACGTGCTGTGCACAGTGACATATTTAAAAATAAAATGTTTAATTACATTGTATGATTAGTTGGCTGGCTTGGAGTCGAGCGCCAACTGTCCCGCCTGGTTCGCGCAGTCTGTTAGGGCTTTCATCTGTTCAGCGTTCAAGCCACTCGCTTTCACTTTTACATCTGCACTTCTAGAATGTTCTTTGCTTTCACTGCTCGATTCTACTCTCTTTGTGGTTTCATTTCCAAATTCGTCGATAAAGGTTTCCTCCTCCATTTCTTCCTCGTAACTCTCTTGGTACTGTTCACGGAATTCTTGTCTGGCTTGAATGGAAATGTTTTGCTTGACCTCCCTCGTTTGGATTACCTCGTCCATCGTCTTCTTGACAAGCTGCTGGCCGGCCTCGAGTGTCTTAGTTTCAGACATCTTTTAGTGTAGAAGGTTTTCTAAAATTGTTCAAACAAAGCTTTGTTAATTTGTGATTACCTAAGTTAAACATTAATTATAAGGCAATTTTTAACAGAGGCCTCTCCTATCACTCGCTCCTTACAAAAACATTTTCATTCTCATTGGTATATTAAGCAACCAAAGTCAATGAAATTTTGTAAACACGTTTTAGAAACGAATATCTTTCCGTACGATTTCCGTAAAATATCTAGTTTCAAAGTTACACGGTCTTAAAGATTTGTATGTAAATCCTTGAGCCCGTGTGACTTTAAAACAAAATATTTTAACGGACATTTGAAAAACACAGATACAGATGTAAGTTCCTAGGACGACTAAAATTTCATTGAGTTTAATTGATTAATATTCAAATGAGAGCCAAACTATCTTTCTTTAGAGCGCACTCCGAATGAATCCCTCTTTAATGTTCGCCAAACATAATATTAATAGTTGATGTTTACAGTTTACAGTTGTGAGTTTGTATGGTTCGAATACTTTTGTTTTATTACTAAAACAAAAGCGAAGTTTCGCGTTGAATAATAACTCATCGTACTGCATCTAGAATATGAGAAATCCCGGTTTTGATAGAAATTGATAGCGTCGGTTGGCGTGTGGCCAAGTACACGATGTTTGGACGGCATTTAGATTCGCTTTGTTAGAATTCTGTGAGTCGACTGTTCTGGTATTTGGCGCATATTTAATGGAGATTTGTTATTCTTGACTACATACTTTGTAAAAATTTGTAAAAAAACAAATTCGATTTTAGTTCATTACTTGAAAAACACTTTATACGGTATGAATTATTATCAACTTGTTGAAATTTGATCATTGCATTGCAAAAAAATCTTACGATATACTCATATATATTATCTGTTCAGGGTAGTGTTATATCTGTAGATGTTTATAAGACCGTACAAATATAAAGTTCCGCCAAGAAAATATTTCTATTGTAAGCGACCGTTCCTATTGAGCTTACTCGACCTAAATAATGGTTTAACATCTCCCTGAAGAGCTTGAGATTTTTATAGACCTTTTACAGCGAACAAATATCCCATTATACGATCAGAAGGTAGGTATAACATCACATAAAACAGATAGCTATTGTGTGGAAATGCACTTAGAATCGAACGCGAAAATTTATAAAATCCTCTATAATTAATATTCCCATGATAAAAAAAATAGCCAAAAATTCAAATAAAAGAAGGAATTTGAAATAAAATCTACATACTCAAACGATTATCATTATTGTTGCAGTGTAATGGTAATAAAATTAAACTTAAAAAAATATAAAGGACATCCAATAAATAAATAGCCGCGAGTAAAAAGTAAAGAATTTGAAAAAAGTACCTGGTAAACTTCAAGGTTTCACAACACAAGTAATAAATTCCAGAGGGATTTTCCTAACAATTTATATTGTCAGAGAAGTTGCTTTAGGCGAGACTGAAAGTAAACTGACGGATGGGCGGGCGGTGTCGTTTTGTTTCGTCCGAGAGCTTCGCGTGGGCGGCCATAGGTATGCCATGCGTCTGCGCCGGCGCGCGCGACGTGGCCAAAATACTTCAAGGCTTGGATAGATACAACGCGTGATCTTTTATCTGACAGCGTCCTTTAATTAATACACATCTACAATCTCGCCATAGCATCTTCATCTACGAAGTCTAGGCTCCAGATTTTCTAGTGTCATTCCGACGTGGACTCACGGAACGGTTTCCGTCTCCGGTCTCATTCTGACAGGAGACCCGTGCTCTGTAGTGAGCCGGCGATGGGTTGATTATGATGATGATGATAAGATATATCACTGTTTCCAGAATGTTCCAATAAAGCATAAAAATGTAGTAGCGCTCCTTTCTTGTAAAATATTGCGTACAAGAGTTCTGTGTGACGTTACGTAGTGGTAATTTCGTCACGCTACGTGTTTGTCCAGACCTTTACACATACCGCGGCTGTACAGTCAACGAAATAAATTAATTCCGATTTTGACAACGATTGCATTAATTAATGCACTGGTAAATTATATAGGACGTTACGCGGAAACGAGGCAAATGATTGGCCTTCTAATATATACGGGGACGATAAATTAGGTTCTTGTGCAATAGCATAAAATTTATGAACTTAGTCAAGAAATAATTTGATTACGTTCGGAATAATTATGTACGTATTTAGGTGTCTAATAAACTACCGTGTCTCGAATTTATAAACTGAAAATATAATCAAAAACTGTAGGTAGCTTCAGATTGAATCCTATCCATAAATAGTTAAATAACTGATGTTATACTAAAAATCATAATACACAAACAAAATTAGCTCAAAGAGTTATCACAAAAAATATACTAGCATCAAATGAAAGACAGTTTATTTTCAGAGATCGACGTCGTAAGGATGTCGTTAATAAAACTGAAACACTTCCAAGCGGTCATCGTACTTTTGTGGCACGCTAAATAAACAAAGTTCGAGAATATACATAAATAAGTATCCAAAAAAGACCTTTTAAACAAGATCAACATACTGAACAGCGTTCTATGGGAACTCAGTGTTGCGTACATAAAAGTCTTTATCACTGTTAAATCTAGACTTAATAATAAAAATAATTTTATTATTAAGTCTTATGTTTAAAAAAACTACCTTAAAAAGTTGAACTTTTAATTTCATAGTTTTCGATAAATCTTAAATTCGAATAATACTATATGAATCTAATTTATAAATGAAAATTAAGACTGAGTCGAAGCAAAAATTTAATCGAAAATGCTGTCCACATCTACGGAAGAAAAAAAGAGTGTTGCTATTCATAGTTCATAGAATTTTAATTTATAAACATTATCATCTGATCATAACAGCTAAACCTAAAAATCGAATTTTCTTTTCTTATGCGGAAGAATTTCGAAACTTATACTCGATTATTATCCTAAGGAAACTCCTACGAATAGATATAATAAAAAAAGAATACAATGCCGAGATAGAGAAAAGTCAGTTTTTTAACTTGCATTTCGCAAGGAAGAGCAGAGCGCAGACGTTTCTAATTCTGATCCATTAAAGAAGGCTGACATAATTAAATGATCACGTAAACGATCAATAATCTGACTGATTTTCTGAATAAGTCTCTGTTTCAGTGGAAATACATGCCCGTAGGTTTGCTAGCCTAATTTCGCGGAAAAACATTTGTGCTGGTCACACTATTGAAGCTGAAAATAACTGGTACACGTCAGGAGACGGAGAAACACGACTGCATGGACCATGACTCTCCCGATAGAGGGGGCGATAAAACATGAGTAATGCTTGCCAAAGCTTCCCAATGAGTCACACTGCCAACGCCAACGATTATCTTGATTTCCCTAAATTCAGTGACGTCTGTTTGTTTATCAAACTTTCATCACACACTTATTTTTAGACACTTTATTCGACGACGTCACGTATGCTACAGTTTAAAAGCCAAATCACCGAAAAGTTGAATTGCCTTAATCCTAATCTAAATATATAAAAGGAAAAAGGTGACTGACTGACTGACTTATCAACGCACAGCTTAAACTACTGGACGGATCGGGCTGAAATTTGGCATTCAAATACCTAGTTTTTATAATATAACAGCTAAGGATTTTTGAAAATTCAACCCCTAAGGGGGTGAAATAGGGGTTTGAAATTTGTGTAGTCGGACGAAGTCGCGATCATAAGCTAGTAACATGAAAAACTCAAAAAATGTTTCTACCTATCCCCCTTTATAACTTTTAAACCGTCTAAAAAATGTGCCCTGAACCAGTTTGAATAGAAAGTCAATAATGCGAAGATGATTTTCGACCACTAAAACAATGAATGCATTAGGCACATTCTTTTTTTAGCGTAGTAGCACACGTCGGGCAGAGATTAAAAAATTATCTCTGCAACGGGTATCCACTTGTAGTAAATACACAAGCTGATATCAGCCCACAACTTTGTCCGCGTGGATTTAGGTTTTTAAAAATCTCGCGGGAACCTTTTGATTTTCCGGGATAAAAAGTAGCCTATGTCACTCTCCAGGTCTTAAAATATACCTATGTAAAAAATCACGTCGATTCGTTGCTCCGTTGCGACGTGATTGACGGACAAACCAACAAACCAATAAACCAGCAAACAAACACACTTTCGCATTTATAATGGGTAGGAAATAGGGGTAGTGATAGATACCTACTCCAGAAGAAATCCCAGCACTGACGCTTGTCGATTGTCAGTTAAATGATGATTAATGATTTACGACGGCATAGGTTCAGCTCCATGGCCGGCAGTTAAAGTTACGTTACAATTACGGTTAAACTTTGACCGTCAATAAAAGCAAGATGAGTTGCACAAATAAGCATTTAACTGAACCATAATGCGAAAGCATAAGCAAAAACACAACTTGTATATACATTCTGAAATAAAAATATCTCGTACTATTTCTTTTTGTCACAAAACTAAATAGAGATTTATAAAACCAATCAGTTACTATTGCAGTTTACCTACCAACTAAATTTAAAATAACATGAATGAAAAAGAAAATTGCCTCATCTCAAAGGAAATTGTATTTTAATTGTCCTACATAAAACGCTGTATCGCAATTCGTTCGAACGAAGGAAACTCCTAATGAACAAACAAAAGAGAAAGCTTATGCAAAAACTTTCATCGTGTTACTATAATAGTTAGAGGATCTTTTAGTTAACAAAGGAGCTTTTTGCTTTTGTAACCTCTATAACAACATAGGATCGTTGCCAAAAAAGCCGATAAAGTAACGTGTGGTGCAAATAATTGCACATTTAAACTTGGCAATGTGAAAACATTCTTGGAAGCGGCCAACTTAGTCGATCCAAAAAAGTTCTGGATGATTCACTTATATTGGGAATCAAATTTGTTTTCATCAACTTTTACTACACTGTTTTATTAAATACAACGTTGCTTGGCAGCGGAGGGCAATGAGCGACAACTAATTATGTAGAATCTACCAAGAATCCGTGCTCTTGTCTCTATAGTTACTTCCGTCATTGCAAACAAAAATATGTTTGTTTTAATACATAATCTGTAATAACAATTAATAAATGAGGAAAATAGAAGTATACACTATACATAATATATCACACACCGGCTTTACTCACGTGTTTCGTTGGCGTTAGCCTGACTAGTTTTGAACCCATTCCGGGTCCTTTTTCACAGGGACTCAGTTCGTACACGCGTCGCGGTTGAGACTGCTGGTTCAGTTTAAACGCAAAAATAGAAATATACAATCTACATATTTATAGGGGAAATGTGACTGACTGACTGATCTATCAATGTACAGCTCAAACTACTGGATCGATCGTGCTCAAAATATTTAAGGTAGGTAGTTACCATAAAGTGAAGCTTAATGTTCACTTAGCGTGATGTTTAGACATAACAATGAAACGAAAAGGATATCATATTTTATTTATTAATACTTTGCGGTAAGTACGTTTTTTAAACTCACAGAATCAAAGACGTTTAGACATCAATTTAAATGTAGTTTACAAACAATAAAGGAGATCGCCCATCGCAACATTTTGTAGCAAGACAGCTGTAAAAAAATCGCGATACAGTAGCGATGCGTCGCAAACCCGTGTACCTTGGTCCACGATTCTGTATCACTATTGTCGCGATTCAAGATACGTGCAGCTTTATCGCTACAAAAAGTCATCGTGAGCGAATAAACTATACATATTTGTACAGTACATAAAAATATAACGATCAGTTAGTACCTACCTGTAAAAAAATACTACTGTATCTGAGGGCCACAGGTTTTGACAAGCAAATGTGAAGTGGAGGCGATAACAAAGGATCGAAGACGGCAAAGTGATACAAGGTATTCAATTTGCATAGCTCCAAAGTATAAGAAGAAGAAGCTACTACCTAACTAATATAGTTCCTAGACCTAGATTGGTACCGAATTGAGTGTACAAAACAGAAAGAAATAATTAAATAGGTATGCAGTAGTCTTTTCCCTAGGGCAAACGCAAGTGTGTGCTCTTTTAGCAATTTTATGACGTAGAGGGTGAGGGTAAATAAGTTTATTTACCTCAAGACAGAGACATGACCATTTGAACTCATAAATACTAAACAAGTTCGTTTGTTGATTCTCGCAGCTGAATTGAAGCCAAAATGAGAAGATTGTAGATTTAAAGATAAGAATAGATAAACAAAGACGTTAAATCTAAGTACAGTACGTGGCAGAAACTAATGTACATCGGCCTTTGGAATGACATTTCGGCTTTGTAGAGCGTTATTTCTGTCACTCATACCTATATGACGTTTTGTGGGCCTCAACGACTGAGACAATGCTCTACAAATCTGTTATCTCCTTCTAAAGGTCGATGTACATTACTTTCTGCCGCGTACTGTATAATAGATATTCACATACAAATGACATTACATTTCGATGTTCAAACAAACAACTAAAGTATCGATCTCGCTGTCATCAGTCTAGAAATCTGTTTTCAGAGTTGTGCGGTACGCGTTTACAGAGACCTTTTAGATTTTATAACAAGTTGCTAATGATTTCGATCTCACTTGGTGGGATGCAGTCTAAAACGGAACCGGACTGAAATGCGTATGGTAATTTATTAATCCTATACAATTGGTTTCTGCGTGATATCGTATCGTAACACAAATCGTTAGCATGGTTTTGGTAGGGAGGTAACTAGCCTTCCACCAGACCACACCTAAGTGAATTTAGAAATTATAAATTCCCGAATTGACAGAGCCAAGAATTGAGTAGGTATACACTACTCCTACTTATAGAACCAGAACGTGCATCACTGCACCAAACCTCTAACATGTTGGGCTCACTTGATCATAATTTATGATCCGAAAAATACACTTACGATGGAGCTCTTTTTCGACGGTTTATCGACGGCGCATATAATAAGAGAAAGAGATCACGCGAAAGAAAGAGAGGTGTTTGTTAATAGCTACAGTGATGTGCGAGTTTAATTACACTCTATTGTATCGTAACAAGAGTCGCTATTTATATAAAAGTCTTTGCGCAGTGAGCGTATGTACCTTAAAAGTACCTACTATTAAGTATTCTACATAGGTTTGTGCGTCATTTGTCAAATAACTTTTGAGGAATACAGAACTCCGAACTGGTGATAAAACTACATAATTTAACTGTTGGTGGTGGATCATTGCCTCCAGTAAAATTATTGTAAGTTCAAAGTTCTTGGATAAATGATGAGAAAGTATTTTACCGTAACCACAGAATAAAGTGGGTAACTCAACTTCGCTCTAAGATTAAGAAATGTTGATCTTTGTTTATATTACGAAGCTTTTTGCCTTATGATTTATGCAAAATGAATTTACTCGTAGGAAGTAGGATTATCACTACCCATATTATAAATGCAAAAGTGTGCTTGTTTATTGTTTTATTGGTTTGTTGGTTTGTTGGTTTGTCCTTCAAACACGTCGCAACAGAGCAAAAGATTGACGGACGGATGGGTTTTTTGCATGGATATGGTTAAAGACCTGGAGAGTGACGTATAGCCTACTTTTTATTCCGGAAAATCAAAGTTCACACGGGATTTTAAAAACCTAAATCCACGTGGACGAAGTCGCGGGTATCAGATAGTCTGATATATATTTTTGATTCAAGAAGTAAATTGGTCACTTAATTCTATATTTCATGCAAAAAGTATTTGAGGAAGGGATAATGCCACCTTTTATCCACGATTATTATGAAAGGTCAAAACTAACCGCACTGAAAAACAGAAAATATTATATTTTACCTCTTAGTTGAAGTTTACGATAGTAAAAGGAAAATAAGCTTCCTGCCGTCCAAGAACAGTCAATAATTTCTCGCGGTATTATTGTGGCTTTTTCATCGACAAAGTGTTACAAAAGCCGCGAGCAAGATCTAAATCGCACTGATTGTGCTTAGACTGTTGTTGCTTTCATAATAGGGTACTTGCCCTTTTTTGAAAAAATGTCTTAATTTGATCCTAAAGTAAGATGATAAACTACCAAAAAATTCACAAATTTTTATGATTTTATTACGGAAAATGTTAGTTTCAGATTGAAAATTTATAAACTGAAATTAATATTTTTCGATTGCTTTTTGCTAATACTACGAGTATCTTGTTTATACATTTTTAGATTTTTTGTTGCTTGGTGTAAAATTACCGTATTATCATAAAAACTGATGTGTCAAATCAAAAGCACTTTATCGCGTGTTGTTAACCTACTATTAGATTTGAAAATAGAAATATTTATTTAAAGCGGATGGCGATGTTGCATGCACACTAGAATTATAGCTAGTAAGTAGTTAATGAAATCCGTCTCTAGCTTTGTTTTGTTGTTCATAGTATTGGAATAGTATGAATATTTTATTTATGTTAAACGTCGCGCCTAGGAAACCAAGTAAATCCATTGGTCTTGCACCTGATCGGTCTAAGTACACAAGTGTTTGCTCTCTTGGGCTCTATAATACCTGCACGTAGTTAGTCAGTTTCCGTTCAGATTAGCAGGGTTGGAAGGCGCTGTTTTTTTAACTACCGCGCGACCGCTTTCTATAACTACTCTCTGAAGCACAGAGGAAAACAATTTGGACCTCTAAAATCGATCCCACTAACCCATCCAATTACCAATATTACTTACCCAGCACGCTGTCGTAACTAAGCCATACGCTCCTCGTGCAACTAATATTATAGTCGTACGTACGTACCTACCTACTTCTGAAACTAAATTAACTTTTAATTATAAAGACAAATGTTAACCTCTTATGTAAATTAGTACATTTTTAAAGTTTGATTTTTGAATACATTTATAGTATAAAAAAGTGAATTTTAATTAACCTTCGGTGGTGCGCACGCTTGTTGGCAGAATAAAAGTAAGAGGAAAATTCATTAAAACAAATTGTTTTATCGTTTTTGAAAGCGCTGGAAAGTTATTACGGAGCGTTTCATTTAAAGTCGTAATAACCGAATGTCAGGGATGAAATTTTTTGCTACACATAAAAGGAGATTAGTACATGCGAGTAAATGTTAAAATAGGTATTTCTTTTACAAAGATAGATTTATTTAATGAAAAAAATATTCAAGGGGATTATTTTATCTTTATTTTTTATTTTTATTTTATTTATTAGGAACACACACAATACATTATTTTACACAAACTACGACACTTATAAACAAACACAGGCTGATAAATGTATCTATAAAATTATTATCTTATGAGATCTACAAGAGAATAGATTCATTTTCAGGTTTCACCGTATGGTAAATCATGATAAAATAGGGCCACCACTTGTAACCTACACATATACACAATACTAACATAAACATTATTCTATTCTATTCTATTCTATTCTATTCTATTCTATTCTAACCCACACATACCCACCTTTAAGATTTAATTAGGGCCTAATATCGTAGCTCAACATCAACTCATCGATTTATGATCTGTTCTGAGTTTTACCTAAAAAAAAATCTGCTAAAGTTTGAGGTCTTCCTGTCTACTACATCAATATGAGTAGGTAATTCAAGCATATTATATTATACTTACTCGTATTTTTCGACATAATAATCGAATATCATTCTCATCTCATCTCATTCAACCAGTAATTGATTCGGATGTTGTCTATAATATTAGATGTCTCGGAATCTTGCATCTTGGATCTCGGAATGGGTTTAAACTATAAATAGTATCTATATACCTAATGGTATATCGCTCGTTTCTTACTAAGGTAACTTCCAATATGCAAATATTATGAAGACCTCGCGGTGAAATTGCCTTTAAGTACCATTCAGCTACACCAGGTGGACTTTATTGAATATTTGTGCCAATTTTACCTAGAATATAAACTGAATCAAACTTTTCTAATATAGTATTATAACTTCGTATATTTTTTATTTTATTATTTAACTTCGTATGTGTTTTGTGTATTCGAGGGGCTAAAATAAAATTTATTTAATGTTGTGGTAGATAAAAGATGGCGGATTTAAAATAGCTGTTCTGTTTGGCGGTCATTTTCGGTGAAAGGAAAAAGTCTGAGTCACTGTCAATTCGCGCCTAAAGAAATTTTATTTTAATATCTTGTGATTTTTTGTTGATCACTTATTCGTGCATCTTTCACTTTACTTTGTATTCTTTATTACTACGAGCGAAGACCCCTTCCATTATTCCCATAATTGTGTAGGTTTTGTTGGGTTAATAATAATGTGATAGGCTGTTAGATTCTCTGCGTATTGACTTGAGTAAGTGTACGATTTTGATCACAAATCACAATAAGTATAATTAACGGTTACAGGACACCTGTCTGATTGTGTAATAATATATTATTCATAATTTATTCGTGAGCATGAAGTTTGCATGAATATAATAGTATCAGTACCCTTATTATAAATGTGAAAGTGTGTTTGTTTGTTGGTATGTCCTTCAATCACGTCGTAACGGTGCAATGGACTGACGTGATTTTTTGCATGAGTATAGACAAAGACCTGGAGAGTGACATTGGCTACTATTTATGCCGGAAAATTAAAGAGTTCCCACGGGATTTTTAAAAACCTAATTCCACGCGGACGAAGTCGCGGGCATCAGCTAGTTATTAATATAATATAATACAATAATAGTGCATCAACAATAGTAATGTAACCTATCTTAGCTTACAGACAACTGATTGGCATACTATACCTAATTATTTAAGTTAACTGGATTACGCTAAAGTGGATTAATTTACATACCTACTTGAAATTACTTGTATAGACTGTAGCGTGGACTATTGTTTTATTTAACTGTTATAATATTTACCTAGTCATTTTCTCACCCGTAAGTCTTAGTTCTATTTAGTTCAATAATACTGTACCATTTTTGTACTTATTTCATAATAACTTTGTCGGTTATCGTCTGTTTTATTAATATTAAGTATTTGTCTTTATTCAGCTTTTATTTGTTTTTGGTAATAAAATAAAGGGAGTGTGTAAATTTTTACGGTGATGTCACAAACAAATGACTATTGGTATGGAACTGGTTGTCCTTAATAAAAGTTTTATGAGCTCACATGTGTGCTTTGTATTTCAGCCCAAAATAAAACACAGACTGCCTAATACGGTTGTTTAAATTGGATTCGCTTTAGTTATTCGGTTGAGAAGCTTTGAATTGTTTTCAATGCTCTCGTACCAACAATGTGAAACCACAAGGGGAGGGTTTTGTTTCGAGATACCCTTGAGAGAAGGTATAGACATGTAGAATGAGTTAATACAAGTACCATACACTTACCTTTTTACGTTACTTAATAACTGCATTATTATGAATTACTAGATGATGCTCATGACTTCGTTGGCGTGGATTTCGGTTTTTTTAAATCCTGTGGGAATTCTTTTTTTTCAGGATAAAGGCAGCATATGTCCATCACCGGCATGCAAGCTATCTGGGTATCAAATTTTGTCAAAAACGAGCTCTAAAAAGGTAACAGAGATATAGACTAGCCATTTTCGCATTTAAGTATAATATTAGTTTGGATTATTTAATCGTACTATTATGTATCAATAGTAGTGCTTTTATTTATAATATGTGGATACTAAAACGGTTTTATATTTAAATTTTATGTTACCGCTCGTCTATTAAGTAGTTCGCTTCAACATATTCATTACTTTGTACAACAGCGATACTCTTTACAGCCTGACCTCGTGACCTAAGTAGATATTCATCAGCAAAGACGGAAGCCGCTACCTTCGCGTGCACTATTGTGCAGCATAATGTACATTCACAACCAGGCCAAAGGGTTCAGGAGCAAAAAGGTCGCTCTACCCACTTAAATCGGTACCGCCACTGTTTGAATAAGGCGGATAACACACGTTGCCGCTTACCGCAGCAGAACGCGGAGGCAACGCCCGCGCGGTTTAATGGGATAGTAGTAAAAGTGCATTTTCTACAGCACCCACAGAATCCATAGGTACTAACATTGTAAATGTGAAAGTATGTATGTCTAACTGCCTGTTTAAATCTGTTATCTTTCTATGAGTCATTCGATTTTTAAGTTTGGTACACAGATAGCTTGCATCCTGGAGACGGGTATAGGCTACTTTTTATAACGGAAAATAAAAAAGTTGCCACGGGATTTTTAGAAAACCTAAATCTACGCGGATGATTTCACGGCCATTATTGTCTTAAGTAAGATACGGTACAATTCGTTTGCAGTAAGTTTAATGTGCACTTTAATGGAAGCAATTTTTGCCTATCCATTCTTTCGTATGCGATAAAAACTAAAAGCAAACCAATCACATGGCATTATAAACCCGTACATCACACCTCACCTCGTTGTTCTTATCTCAAATAGATTGAAAAATCATCCCCCTGTCCCCCTGAATTTGTTTTTTCTTTGGCAGAAAGCCGCTTATGACACCGCCCATATAATCGCCCGTGCCTGTCCGCATGATCGCTACGTTTTGCCGCAAAAAAGCGGATACCGTTTTTGTTTTGAGGTTTGACACAGGAGTAAGAAATTTTGCTATGTTTGACCGCGCACTGCTGCGGCTAACTTTTACGTGTGTATTTCCCTTACCGGGTGCCTAACGATGCTATAATATTCTTTTGTAATCTGTCTAATGGTATACGGAACGGTTGACGTCGGGCAAATATACGTAACGTTTGTCCTTTTGTCGGCCTTGACAAAATCTCCGAACGGATATAAAGTGCTTAGCAAACTAGTTCTATACGATGATGACTGTGGCGTGCTTGGGGTTTATACTTTACTTCTCAAGGTAAGGCAAAACTTCTAAACAAGGGGAAGCGTACATTCTTAAATAAATAGCTCTTAAATCATCTTAGCTAGCACAAATCCATATCCATACTAGTATTATAAATGCAAAAGTGTTTCTGTCTGTCTGATAACTTTTCATGGCCCAACAGTTTAACCAATTTTGATGAAATTTGGTACAGAGTTAGCTTACATCCTGGGGAAGGCCCGCGACTTCATCTGCGTGGATTTAGGTTTTTAAAATCCCGTGGGAACTCTTTAATAATCCGGGATAAAAAGGAGCCTGTGTCATTCTCCAGGTCTTTAGCAAAAAATCACGTCAATCTGTTGCACCGTTGCGACGCGATTTAAGGACTTATAATTAGGGTACATTACAAATCAAGGAGAAACCAGCTTTACTCACGTACACGTAAATCCGGGTGACTAAATACTTGAGTATAAAGTCGATTTCTTCTAAATTTATAAAGGTAATCACTCACGATAGTTCAAACGCTAAAATATTGTATAATATCATACTATTCTTAACATATGAGCGAAATATGAGTTATTGCCTAACTTATGATTATCCTAGTTAGTTTGCGAGCAAAGTTTTATCGTCATGCGGTAATCAACACGAGACAGCAAAATGCGAGTATATCCCTCTATGGTTTTACTTTCTGAAACAAGCCTTGGTTGAGCTCCATTCAGCTCTCTAACGTTGACGTCAAACGTTTTCAAACTCATTAAAACTTAGAAGTTGAAAACCGCACTTTAATGACCTACGCCACTGGATTGTTTAGTGGTAAGAGTTTATTATTATTTTATTGAATAAGTAAGTTTGTCCAAAATTCCTCAGTGCTTAAAGACCAAAGTCTTCGAGCAGTGCGTGTTGCCAGTGATGATAATTATATGGATCCGAGACATGGTCGCTAACTATGGGCCTCATAAGAAAGCTCAGAGTCACTCAGCAGAAAATATTTAAAAAGATGGAATTTTGACTCTGAAAACCCCAGACCTTTAACTGTGAAAATCCATTTTTGCTGCCACTGAAACAAAATCTGTCACACTGTACTAAAGTAGAGTGACAGATTTTGTTTCAGTGTATATCAATTATTGATTGAATTTTTGGCCCTCTTTTTGCCGCTCGAAGAGGCTTTAATGAATTTATTGAACGTCAAGAGTTAGTTATCGGAGTAGTTAATGTAGCCGTGTCAATGTGTTAGCACTGCCTTTGACGCTAACCGCTGTTTGGGATAGCGTGATTTACGTGGGCGTATTTACATGGTAGTCAATTTGCAATTAAAACAGTATCTACCTACGTTAGTTGGTTACGAATAGAATAAACCACAAAATGTCATTAAAATATTCAAAAGGATGTATAGGAATGCGCTATATATGTAGGTGTGGATTTTGTCAGAAACAATGCCCTATAGGTATGTAGGTAATAGGTATAATACTACGGAACATTTTGAATATTTTTTTTGCAGTTTGTTTTGCTTTTAACATGATGGGAAGTGCCACAGACCAGTACCATACTTATTTTGACAGCTTCATAGAACATGATTCTTAGCGTTTTAATTATCGTGAGTGATATCCATTATAAGTATAGATTATTCCGGCTATACTCACGTTTTAGTCGACGTAAGCCCGAATCTAATCGGGAAAATCTGAGAAGCCTTAGATTTGTGTTAAATTTACCTACTTAGCTTTAACTTATATCGATTAATTAATATATTATTACAGATAAAGTAATATTGTAATTCCAAGGTAAAATATTGCGTGGCAAACACGATAGAAGTTTCAATGTTATGATGGATACCATATAATTATTTGCTATGTAATATAGTTTTTGTGACCCTAATCTCAATGTTAAACACGCACAATATTGCTTGTTATGGTACCTATTATATTTTACATTGTTTGCTTTGACTAGATTTGAGTTGGTACACCTAGTGCCTAAATGTCCAGTATTTAGATTGCAATAGATGAGTTCTTGTAGTCGCAGGGAGTCACTCTATACCAACAACCAGCAAAACCGTAGCGTGTAAAACTCCTTAAGTACAAGAAAGAGTCTTGTAAGGATAATAGCTACGATATTTTACTTATAAGATAAGCAATGATTTTTAAATCAAGTTTTCAGACTGATTTAGTGAATGTTTAACTCTAGAGATATATTAGTAAGATTTTTATTTGCTAGTCAAGATTATATGAAGAAAATGGCGTCTATAAAACAGAATATAGACCGACCGAAGTATCTGAGATAGTTACATTTTATTTTTATTATTCAACCCGCGACGTGTAGATGTTTTCAAGCTAATTTAGTTATAATTTTTAACTCGAGAGATTTAATAGTATTTTTATCCGCTCGTCGAGATTATAAGGAGAATATTGCGTCTATAAAACAGAATATAGACTAGACATAAATGCCCGACCGAAGCATCTGAGATAGTACCATTTTATTTCCATTATTCATCACACGACGTGCTGTATAGTCCGTGACAAGTTGAGATTGCGATCGGGGTATGAGGCGGGGGGACGCCCCTCACACCCGCACGTCACCCGCGCTCGCCCGCATCGGGTTAGCGCGGGGGCTTTGCGGATGTGCGGGGCGTTTCCTCCTCGATTGCCATCTCGACCTATCGTGTACGAGTTCAAGCAATAATTCTATTATTTAATGATTTGGGCTTTTTATGTTGCTTCCTGGGTTCTTAATTTTCAATACGATACTGTCGTCATGACGAACGATTATCCAAAAGATTACAAAAAGAGAAGAAAATTTTGGTTTTTTGGAATATTAAAATAAGGATAAAACTTGGTAAGATTGATATACTACCTACTTAAGTAATAATATAAAAAATAAACCTACTAAAAATAAAAAGTCAGATTTCAATAATGAAGCTTTGTCCTAATAAGACTGAAATAAGAAAGAGACTGGATCCAAAAACTGATTAACATATCTAACAAGGCAAAAGCATTCGAGAGTTTCTTTTTGTTTTCTTTTCTAGGTATAAAATAAAATAATAAATACTAGCTATACTATATCCTCAGTAGAATTTGCTTTTTGAATCGGTGGTATCTACTAACAAGGCAAAAGCATTCGATAGTTTCTTTTTGTGATAGGTATAAAAATAAAATGATAGTCAGTAGAATCTGCTTCTAGAATCTGCTTTCTGAACCGCTAGTAGTCTCGATTTGCCAAAAGCGCCATAAGTTAGACTACATGAAACAAATTTCGTTCGTAATTAAAGAAGTAACTAGTTTCGTCATGTACTAAGCTGTTAACGCCGCGCGCTGTAAAGCTGTAATTTAGCGCGGTTTGAGAACATTTAAACGCTTTATAGGCGTGTAACGTTAACTTAATGACTTTAATGTCTCTTTTCCTACTCAACCACTAGGGAAGCTTTCACGACGAGTTTTCCGGCCTTTTCCCCTTTGACTGTTGAGCTATTGTGACTTCTGTCCTTCAATCAGCCTCATTGACCTAGATTGCAGCACCAATTTTTCAAAGCCAGCAAACTTTGACTATAACCTTTGCTTGGTAGATTAATCACCCTGCCAGGTACCTTTATCGCGATGACCTTGTAACCTTTTCATTTTAACGTGTAAATCTTCTAAATGAATATTCTATAAGCTCTTCACAAAAATAACTAGACGTCACGTGTACAAGAGCCGGTATTAGACTTTTGACATTTCGTCAAAAAGCTCCTCGTTTATACTTTAGACAGCTTTTTCGGAGCTCTATTATATGGATGTAGTAGGCTGGATGCACAATAAGTTTTCATGCAGCTATAATATCTAACGAAAAGCTCAGACTTCTCTATGCAAGCCATAAAATACTCAAACTCAAACATAAAATACAAAGTGGCCCTTATGAACTCGCCCGAGTTCATAAGGGCCACAACGTTTTTGTTAAGTTTTAAATAAAGTACCTAGATTATTCAAGTTTAAGTCAGTTAGTTGTACATAGTAAAAAGTATGTAATAATAAGTAGATATAAATAATTAAAGTTAACTTAGCTATTGCATTAGGTTAGCCTGTAATGATAGTTTTAAGTTGTCAAATAAAAAATAATAAAAAAAAACTCTTTCGTTTGAACAACCGTATTGGCACGGAGCGTCTCGATAGATGCCTTAGGTACTAAAAGTCAACTTCTACCTATAGCTGCTGAAGGAAAGTGATTGCCTAGGCAATAGCAGGCAGTGGTATATTTAACAGTAACAAAATCTCGCATAATACAGGGTGTAACTAGAACGCTAGCTAAAACATAACGTTATTGTTATACTACCTCATTTTGTAGTTTTAGTGATTTAGTATTTTTCAAACCCGCAATGTATAGCGTGCAAAACTCGGGTCAATGCCCCGCCTACGACGCGGCATTGAGTCAAAGTGGCCTACTTACGCAACGTTCGTTGACCTCTAGCGTCAGTCAGATGTTTTATTTGCAATATATCGTCAAATTTTACAAAATATAGGTAATTTTTTATATTTTTTTCGCGTTATTTTTGTGGTATCATATTAAATTATGCCAATATTATTTATGCAAAAGTTCAAAGGTTATCCTCAGAATATATAACTATGAATTCTATATATTTGAAAAAAGGAGTCTTCAATTTGTTTAAGTGCCAGCTTACCCTATCAGATATTATTATTTTTATAATCTTAATCTAATTTTCGAGCATGATAGACAAAAATAAGAACAGTGTTCTAGAAAGGGTAAACACGCTGATATATTTATCTTAAGAATCATATTCTTTTGGTGATTTGTCATACTTAAATAAAGAGATTAAGTATAAGACACCCATTGAGATTGAATTAAGTACCTAGGTACACATTGTGTTGATACACTGCGGTATACGATACCTTATATTCAAGAAAGTTTCATAGAATAGCCACCATCACATTATTATGGGCTATAAACACTATAAACAATATTTATCCTTACATCGAAACTCCTCGGAAAATTCTTATATTAATAAACTGTGGCCAAAGATATTGTGATCATTTATATCGAAGTTTGTGTAATTTTGTTTCTTTTGCTGATCATACTGTGTGAGGCTTGGATATAGAACAGGTACCTATTATATCGATGGTGCAAGAAGAAATGAAAAATAGTATACTATGCTATGGATAATAGCACCACGTACCTAAGTGCCTACCTGTGGTGATTACTGCCTATACAGATGATCTAAATTTTTGATTAATTATTAATTACATTTACTTTCCAGCCGGCCCCGTGCACTGCCTTTATTCTCTTCGCGTACACTATTTGTAGCAAAAGTAGGTATATTTATTTCTTGCGTGATAAGAGCTTATAACTATTATGCCTTGTGTTATCAGAGTCCAGTTACAGAACTATAACAGGGCTTTAACGTTTTGCGAGAACTACATTCGCACAATTTATATCACGTAACGGGATAGTTTAATCTGATAGAAAGGCATAGGTATGCTTTGTTATACTTAACTGATCTGAGGCATGTTTCTGAAATAGAAACTCCTAAAAATTTACGTTTGAAGGTATATGTTCCATAATGGTTCCTTGACATTTTTTTTCTCGATTTTAGACAAACTTAGGAGTGAAACAGACAAAAATTAGGTAATTATATTTTTAAACGGTTTTAAAATTGTTAGTACCTAGGTACATATTATTATACGAGTACATAAGCTAGTTCATATTTTATTTTGTTTTTATTTAATATAAGAATAGTCCGCGACAGGTCGATATGGCAATTGGGGTATGAGGCGGGAGGGGACGCCCGGACAGTGGACACCCGCACGTCACCCGCGCTCGCTCGCACCGGCATGTATTTACATACGTCCAAGTACTTCAAAGATAATTCTCAGGTATTGAAAATGAAACCATACTTTTCTATAAAATATTGTTACAATAATAAAAATGAAAGTACTAATTCCGAACGGTAATTTCGATTTTATTCAGTCTGTAACAGTGAATTCATAGTATAAAAGGGAGTATAATTTTCACTCTGTCCGTTAACGTTTCCCTGCATTTCTGCATATTAATAATTCAGTAACTAAATGCCTTCTCTTTCATTGGAGAGAAATATTTTGCATAAAATCGCTACTTCATTGTGCTTTATTTATAATATCTCCTATTTTCTTGTCTTCAGTATTAGATATTATTAATTTGTACATGTTTTTTTTTTTAAATAAAAACAATTTTACTATATTAATGAAAATATTACAATAAAACTTAAAGCTAGCCTTATCTAATTACTATATAAATCATGACCGCGTGGAATGGTGCCAAGAATACTGGCTGCATTTCCGCGCTGGACAGCCAGGCTGATCCGTTGCGCAACATACATACATATACATTATACATGTACATACTTGTACATGTTATATTTGTTCTCACAGTAGGATAAGGATTCTAGTTTCCACTACAAAATCAACATTTAATCCTAGATTAAGAAATTATATTCCTTATCTATTCGTTGCTAGTTACAGACTAAACTGAACTTACTTAGGTATATCGAAGCCTGGCTAGGCTTATGTAGGTACCTAGTAGTTATTATCGATTTATCAACACCAAGCTCATCTTCGAGCAAGTCACACGATTGCAGTTGATTTATGTCATAAACGTATTGGCTGAACAATTTTATAGGATAACGACTTGTGACAAAATGCCACAATATGTTATTGCCTTTCTATATATAGCTAGCTAACCCGTCTCAACTTGTGTCGTTTATCTGAAAATCCATTATCCGTGGGTTCTACGTTATAAAGAAAACCTAGGTGCAAAATATCAAGATACTTAGTGGTTTGAGCTTTAGTCAGTTCTTCTCATAGGCAACGGATTTACTAATCCGTGGTTTCTCCTTTAAATATACATATATGAAAGTATCTTTGTTTGTTTGTCTATAAATGTATAGGCACAGAATATGTAATAGTACTAACGTAGTGTAGGTACTTCATGAGGTTGTGATGAAACTTAGTACAGTAGTTGTTGGAATTTCTGGGAAGATTTTGGAAATAGTACCATTAACGTACAACGGGTGGTGGTCTAGTCGCAGTGCAATCTTCAGTTTCTGAACTATAAAAGGTTCTACTTATAAATACAAAAGCCGACATGACGTATTTCAACACTTACGTAGGCGTGCCACTCCCATAATACTATAAATAAATACAGTCCGCGAAAGGTCGAGATGGAAATCGGGGTATGAGGTGAGGGGACGCCCCGCACACCCGCACGTTACACGCGCGCCCGCACCGATTTAACGCGGTGGCTGTGCGGGTGTGCGGGAAGTTCCCTCCCCGCGGGGTGATTACGTATCTCGCGACAGGCTTGCGACGGGCGTAAATCTCGCGATCATTGCTGTCAAACGTCACACGTAACAGCGGCTAGAGAGAGACAGCAATAGCCACAAAGCAAAATAAGAAGAAGAAGAGAGACAGCAAATGAACTGTCACATTGCTACTGCTGTCACATTGCTGTCGCTACTGCAACGTTTTATGTAATCACCCCGCCGATTACCATCTCAACCTATCGCGTACTATACAAGACTGATGCTAATTTCAGTATGCAGAACAGCATTCCAACTATGCATACCTAACAGACGATTTCCGCATCGCAATTCGCAGCTACTCTGAAGTGGATGCACGACCAAGATACGTATCTAAGTGATTGATGCATTGGGCAGTGCTTTGACAATATGCCACGAATGTACACTACACAGAAGGTACCACTTAGGTACCGTACTTTGATACATTTGATACAGACACTTTGTTGCTTAGTAGATTCTTTGTAGCTTTATCCAAGGAAATTTTTACTTTCCGTGTAACAAAATAGGTGTGGTATTTAATACATTATTTTTTTATATCATCAGTCATCACCATCATGATCGATCCATCGCATGACTCACTACTAAGCACGGGTCTTCTCTCAGAATGAGAAGGGTTTGACTATAGTCCATCACCATTTTCTAATTCTAATTTGTCATGACAAAAACTTAATTTTTTTGCATTCCTGTCACATGAAAGAATCTGAGCTCCATTTATCTTTCTCTACCAAAAGAGAGAAGTAAAATAAACTGAAGATTTATTCACTAAAAAGGTGAACAAGTAAAATAATAATACCTGACAGCCCTTTGTTACAATTAATATCAAAAGCCTTTTGGGCGTTCATAAAAAATGAAATGAAATGATGCTGGGTAATTGCGTCAGGAAATTGTGCTTGACACACCTACTTGTAGAGTAGGAAGATAGTCTATAAAGATGATCGCACACTGCCGCAAGAGCCGCTACAGACGCAAGAAGTGCAAATGTTACAACCCATTTTTGCTTATTGAAAATGCTAAGGACGTCAGTTCAGCACGCTGAGCTCTTCGTCTTATGACCCAAGAAATATACTTACAGCGGCGCACTCCTTTCACGGCTCTCGCGTAAGTTAAGACTAAATAGGCATCTTCTAGACAATCGCGCTCCATCTTAGGCTGCATCGTCACTTGCCACCAGGTCTGATTGCAGCCAAGCGCTAGTCTATACATTTAAAAAAAGAGAGAGATAGAAATATAACTTTACGTAATAGAGAGGCGTTTGTTACATTTTAGGTCACAGCGCTGTGAGAGCTAAATTGCACTTTATCGTGTCATGACAAGAGTTGCTATTTTAAACGTCTTAACGGAGTGAGCCCTTTGTAAGGTACCTACTATTAAATATTCTGTTGTTAGGATTATAACAACAGAATATTTTATAGTACCTGTATCTGTATTTCGCATCGTATCCTCTAATCTTTGTTGACATCATTCTCACTTCTTTGGTTTGACTGATGCGGCCAATTCATGCTGCTGACAGAGTGAACTAGAGTGAGGGAACTTTCAGTTTGATCCTTAATCGACGATATGTCAAATATTAGGATCACACAGATTTCGACGTTTGTTTTGTTAGAAGTTGCCTAACTGTTATGAACTGTGCTGCTGATGATATTTGCATTAGGGGACTGAACAGTAGTTACCTATCTGTATATGACGTTTGCGGCTTTGTGTATCTTGAAGATCATAATAATATTGTATGTGATCAGCTTTATACGGTCTCGGCCACAAACAAGAGATCTCATTCATTAGTGTCTAGAGAACTAGCGACAAAAGGAATAGGATACATGCATTAACTATCCTATTCATACTGAGAAGCTAGATTTCCATTCCATACAATAACAGTGCAAGGAAACTAAAATGAAAATTTATTTATTCACAAAGGAAAAGTAAACCTGAAAATTTTGAAACAATACCGGTTAGCAAATATAACATCCGAAGTTAAATAAGTCTTTGAGTATCAATATTGAGCCTCAATAGCTCAACCGGTAAAGGAGTGGACTGAAAACCGAAAGGTCGACGGTTCAAACCCCGCCCGTTGCACTATTGTCGTACCTACTCCTAGCACAAGCCTGACGCTAATTTGGAGAGGAAAGGGGAATATTAGTCATTTAACATGGCTAATATTCTTTAAAAAACAAAAAAGGCAGATCAACTTGCCTGAAGGCACCATGAAGTGCTTGTGATGTTATACCAAAAATTCTGCCAAAATTTGACTCAAATACGCCGGCCCACATATTGATAGAAAAACTGCAAGTTGGACTTGAACAAGAATGGTTCCGTGCCATCGTACAAGAAATAATACTTTTTATTATTTTTTAATTTGCATGGCGGCCATTTTAAAATTTTTATTATTTGTTGTTTTAGCAGCAATAGAGATGCACTCGCACAGTGCACACTCGCGCCCAGCAACTCAGTCGACAGCGACCGATAGAATCTGTAATTTATAGGTCGCGTCAATTGAGTTGCCGGGCGACTAGTCGACCGTGCGTAATGGGTCTCACCGCCGTACTCAGAGTCGCTAATCGTTACTTAAGATTGAGTTAAAACGAGACAGATTTATGTGAGAGATATAGCTCTGTCTCGTTTTAACTAAACTTAAGTAACGATTAAGCAACTCTGAGTACGGCTGTTAGCATTAAACTATCATTACTTGAAACTTTCAAGTTGAAAGATTGGTGTTTTCCATTAGTATATTGAGATAAAAATAATCCTAAAGAACGTCTATGAACTCTATACCTATAGTACTCTAAATAATAAGGACGTTAACGTTTTTGTGCTCCTAAGGTAAACCTTGTCTGAAAGAATCTTACGGCTGGATAAAAGAAATAAATTAAAAATATTTTTACTAAAAATATAAACCCTATGCGATACCTACATTTTGGGCTATGATTGGATGGGATATGTTTTCTTAGTACAATAGTTACTAATATCAAACAATGAAATCATACCTACTTACGCAATAAATATTTCTAGCATTTATAATAATAAATAATACCCAGTCTTATCTTGTTATAAAAGTAACGAACTAATGTACTTATGACATATAAAATATGTAATCACTGTACGTAATAATAAGTAATATATCTATTATCGTTAGAGTTATAAATATTTCATGATTAGTGAGCACTATGTACATATCTAAGAGTACAGTAGAATAAATGCACAGAAGATGATAGATAACGCTAAAAAAACCACACTAAAATTATGAACGTGAAAATGTGTATGTTTAAGGGCCGAAACACATAAGCGCGTTGCGGCGCCGCGCCGCTGAAATCGGCAGTGCGCTATAGCGGTGCGGCGCCGCAACGCACGACGTGAATTCCAGCGTTATGACGTCATACTTGTTGACAAGGATGCAGTTTGTTTCTAACACTCTTGCAAACAACACGTGTCAACCGAGAAGCAGTTTTAAAATTAAAATGTCTGACGTTGACGTCGATCTGTTTATATCTTCGGTTCAGGAACACCGTTGTTTGTGGGATACTAGTGACGAAACCTATAAAGACAAATTTATAAAACAAGAAGCATGGAAAAGCATTTGTGAGATCGTTTATGTTGATTACAAGGAAAAAAACTCAACCGAAAAATCAAAACTGGGTAAGTAGTAACATATAGTCTTAGGCAATGATATTTTAAACTAAAGATAAGTTACGTTCATAGTAATTTACGTTTTAAATCTGTTCCTGTGTTTAAATCATTACCTCCCAGCAATCCAAAACTGCACACATTTGCAAGTTTTACTGATTAGCAAACCAAAAGATATGAAATAAAACGCAATTGAAAGAGATAGCTATAATTTTAATGGTTGCACTTCAAACGTTTCTTGTGCATAGAGTAACATTTATAGTCGTAGAGTGGACACTTGATTCAAAACTATTCAAAAGTACATAGATAAGAAATAAAACATCTTACAAAAGTAAATCACATTTATTGAAAATTTTAACAGTGAAATAATTAATAATGAAAGAAAAGAAATAAAATACACATTTTTAACCGACTTCAAAAAAGGAAGAGGTTACTCAGTTCGACCGTATATATGCTTTTTTTATGTTTGTTCACAACATGTTAAATAGTTTGAATCAAATGTATTAAGGTATTATTTGTATTTTGAACTGAGTAGGTATACGAACATTCATATTTTGTTTAATTGCCAACTTAGGGCGCCAACATCACTGGAAAAGTAATTACAAAAATCATTCCGTATTAGATGTGGGCTTAAATTATTTTCATTTGCTGTGGGCAAATGCAACATTTGCAGATCAGAATCATCAAAGATAATGTCATCGGTCGCTTGTACTCCATCTCGATTCAAAACAAAGTTGTGCATTACACAACATGCCTTGATAATGTCTGTCGCAAATTCGTATTGCACATTCATAGATCGATGAAATATGCGCCATTTATTGGCTAGGATGCCAAAAGCGCACTCGACATATCTTCGGGCACGACTCAGTCGATAATTGTAAACTCTTTGTTGTACCGACAAATGTTTTCCTGAGTAAGGGCGCATGACGTTATTCGAAATTGAGAATGCTTCATCTCCTACAAAAACAAATGGAGTTTCATTTTGAGAACCTGGTAAAGGCTTTGGTACAGGAATAGGTAATTTGCGTGTCATAATCAAATCATAAAGTTTAGAGTTCTGGAAAACGGTGGAGTCACTTTCCTTGCCATACGCTCCTATATCGACAAAAATGAATCTATATCTAGAATCTACAAGAGCTAATAAAACTATTGAATTATAGCCCTTATAATTGTAAAACAGTGATCCACTGTGCGCAGGACATGTAATACGGACATGTTTACCATCAAGAGCTCCTATGCAGTTAGGAAAATTTGCTTTCTTGTCAAACTCAATAGCGACATCTTCTAGAACCTGTTTTGTTATAGGAGGTATATTTTGACTTGATAGATGTTTCCATATGGCGCGACAAACTGTCCTTACAATTTTTGCTATTGTACTTGCTCCTCGGAAGTAATTCGTATGCATGGTTTTAAAGTCACTGCCGGTTGCTAGAAATCTAAAATGAAATAATAATTAGTAGGCAAATAATAAAATAATACAAATGTAGGTATAATCAAACTCAAACCGCGCAGGTAATAGTGTTGCTAAAGGAATAGATTTTCAAAGATAGACAGGTAGTTTTTCAAAGAAGTACTCAATAAATATTTTACATTATGGTTGTTCTAGGCAAAGTCAATCAGTTTTTAACTTGCCTAAGTCAAGAAAAAGCAGAAAATTATTCTTTTTCGGCGGCCAGCCATTTATATGAAATTGGATGGACCGAAAGTACTTATGAAAGTTATATCAAATTTTATATGTAGTATAAATGGAATCTAGGGAATTTTAGTCTTTATTACTATTTTTCACTTGTGAAGTTTTTTGTTGCAGGTAATGATTTAGTCAAGAAGTGGAAGGCCATAAAAGATAATTTTGCTAAATATCAAAAAAAAACTAAAAGATGCCAATCGATCAGGAGCTGGAGCTGCAAAAATTAAAGAATATCACTTGAATAAACAATTACAGTTTTTGAAAAAGGTTTCACAAAATGCAACTGATTCCAGTTTATGCGTAGCGGAAGGAGATATTGAGAATGAAATAACGGCATTGCCTCGTTATAAAAGTCAACCACGAAAACGAAAGGCAGATGATAAGGATGATATTGAAGAAGATTTATTGGCAATATTAAAAACACCGGAGAATAGACATTTGCATTTTTTCAAGGGGATTTTACCATCTCTACAATCGTTAAATGAGAATCAAACATTGATATTTCAAAGTCGGGTGCTTCAAATATTAACCGACATTCTTCAACCTTCAATTCATCAAAATACACATCACGGCTATAATCAAGAATATCAGCATCAGGGTTACAATCAAGGATATTCAACTATGAGATACGATAATACGGTTCAGAGTGGCTACCACACTTCTACTCCTGGAAGTTCGATTACTGAACAGAGGACTACCTCATCATCAAACCAACAACGTCCAATAAATTCACCATTTTTACTGGACGAAACGTCAGCTACTTCCTATGTTTCACAAGATGAGGAGTTTGATTTTTCTTAAATTGATCATTACATTTTTTAAGGCCTATTAAAGTATTCTTAAAGTAAGAAAATTGTATAATGCAAAAAGCTTAATTTGATTCTGTCTTGTTTCATTTGAACCTGGCTTTGTACCACTAGGTACCCCCAAACCATGAACACTAGTGATGCAAAATTTTTATCGACACCCCGCTAGTACCACAGGTGTATAAAGCCAGGGGTACAAATAAAACTAAACATTTGATTCCGAGTGCCATAAACATCAATAAAAAAAAATAAGAAACCTATTTGTTTTACCTTAAAGTTAAGCCCAGCATTTCCAAAGCAGTAACTGGTTTTCTTCCTTTATTTTTTTTCTTCTGTATATATTTTGATAACTCGCTTAATAGCTCTTCAAATGATGATATACTCATTCTAAAGTAGGCAACAAATTTTTTTTCGTCTATCTTTAATGCTTCGTATTTTTTAGAAAAGAACTCGCCATTTGGATTCATACCCTTACTTAATGGATGTATCCAGTATCTTCTTTGCCGTATTTTTAAGATAGAATAATGTCTTCTTAATAACAAATAAGCAATAAGTTTATTACGATCCATCGCAGAGAGACGTCTATCCACACTCAAAAATCACGAGAAAATGGTTGCCCTACCATAATGCCCTGTTTCGCGACGCCGCAACGCGGCAACGCAACTGCCGATTTTGGCGTTGCGGCGCCGCAAAAATAAGCAGTTTGCGTTATGTGTTTCGGCCCTTATACTCTTTCACGCAAAAACTACTAGACGGATTTGGCTGAAATTCGGAATGGAGATAGATTACATAGATTAATTTTTAACCTGGAATACTAAAGAGTTCCTACGGGATTTTAAAAAAACCTATAGCCACGCGAAAAAAGTCGCGGGCATCAGCTAGTCATTAATATTTTTTATGAATTATTTAATATATGATATTATATATAATATAATATGATAAATTTAAAATATTAAGTATTATCTATAACATTTATAAGGTTATCGGGAAGGTGACCAATTGACTTTCGCCCAGAATCTGTTTGAAAGGAGATTAGTCACGTATCCAACAGGTCTGGGTATCTCTCAATTTATAATTTGTTAGACATGTTCGTACCTACATAGATTGGTGAACAGGAAGTGGTAATTATTATTCAAAACATTTTCAAAAAAAAAAATGCTGACATGAATGTCACCTATGTGTTTTTCTATGTGCGTACCTAAGTGGAAGGGTCTCAATAGTGGAATGTTATTACCTACGTGAAAAAATGTGTTGTGTGTGTGTGTTGTTAGGTACCCATATTATCTCATCAAAAAGATTTTTATTAGCAACTGCTCAACATTAAGTTTCAAAACAAATGATACCCAACAATATTTTTTTTTATTCATTATAGGCGCACGCTTGACCACGTTCACTCACACCTGATGGGAAGTGATGATGAGACCTAAGATGGGACGCGTTTGCCTACATACAGGATTTACTTTACAGGAGGCTACTTTTTATTTCGGAAAATCGAAGAGTTCTCGGGGAATTTTTAAAGTGGACGAAGTCACGAGCAGCACGCAGTAGTTAATTAACTATAAGACTTTTTCTAAGAAAATAATGGCGTAATGCTGGAAAAGGAGATACAAATTCAAATCGCTTTAACACAGCAATGCCATACGATATTTGATCTAGCTCAACCCACGAGATTTATTTATAAGCCCGACCCAGTCATGCTATGCCAGTGCATCAATAAATATTTCATGCAAATCACGGTTTCCGCATATTCATACAACCTTGGTAGGTAGTAGGTACTTTAATTTGATGTTAAGCCGTACTCAAACTTTGCACTCGCGAGCACACCTTGCGAGCTAGGTGAGAACTGAGAACTATAATATTGTTTAATATTTAACACTGCACGATTCTCGAGAGCATAGGTATTATTATTCTTACATCTATACACTAACTAGGTGGAAAAAGTAGCCTATGTCCTTCCCCAGGATGCAAGCTATCTCAGTACGAAATTTCGTCAAAACCGGTTTAACGGATGGGACGTGAAAATCTAGCAGACAGACAGACAATCAAACAGATAGATATACGGACAGACAGACAGACTTTCGCATCTATAAATCATCACGACATCGCAAATCTCGAGAACAGCTGAACCGATTTCGCATTATAATTTTCCTTGAAGTACGAGGATGGTTCTTACGGATAGAAAAATTTAATTCAACTTCCCCCTCAATTTTCTAAACTCCACCCGAGCGAAGCCGGGGCGGATCAGCTAGTTTATAATATTAGTATGGAAGTATGGATGTTATAAATGCGAAAGTGTGTTTCTCCTTTCTTCACGCCCTAACTAACCAACTAATCGACTTGATTTTTGGCATAGAGATAGTTAAAAGGGCAGATAGTAACAAAGGCTACTTTTTCTCCCGGAAAATTAAAGAGTTCCGATGGAATTTTTAAAAACCTAAATTCACGCCAATGCGCGATGAATTCGCTGGCATCAGCTAGTAATTGCTGTTAAACAAACACAGTTTTTAAGTTTTAGTTTCAATTTAGCGTTAGCGTGTAGATTTTCACTGTTTATTTTTAATTTGCAAACTTTTCAGCGTAAGAAGATACAAGTACAGTATGCGCTACTTTTTAGGGTTGCCGTAGTAAACAAGGAACCCTTATAGTTTCGCCATGTCCGTCCGTCCTCAGTTAATCTCAGAGACTATTAGTGCTAGAAATCTGTAATTTGGCATGGGTATAAATATTAATCAAGCCAACAAAGTGGTGAAATAAAATTTTGATAAATATTTTTTTTTAGGGTTGCTAGGGTAACAAACATGTAAAGTGGGGATTTTTTTCTCGTCTACCCCGTAGTGTAGGGTATCGTTGAATAGGTCTTTTAAAAATACTGTGGATGTGGGATGTGTTTCGATTTCTAGATCCGTTTGTAAAATATGATGTTATAAAGTGCTAATTTTTATTAGAGTCGAGTGCCCCCCCCCCCCCCCCCCCCCCCCCCCCTCTATCAGCCAAATGGTAGTATATAGGAACGTGAAAAAATTCACAGCAGTAGTAGGTAGGTATATAGTATAATCAATTTTAAAGGAAAACTATCATGGCTAAGTTGTGACTACGGAACCCTACACTGCGCGTGGCCCGCCACGCACTTGGTCGGTTTTTCATTATGCAAGAAGGCGTGTCTCATCAGCTTTCATAGAAACTTGCAAGTCAGAAACGCTATAGCGTTACGCCCCTGCATAGACGACTCCTATTTCGACCTTTGTGAGACCTTGTATAGTACGCGACAGGTTGAGATGGCAATCGGGGTATGAGGCGGAAGGACTCCCCGCATACCCGTACGTCACCCGCACCTGCCCGCACCGGGTTACCGCGGGGGCTAAAAAGAAAAGGATGCAGATACTCTAAATTTAGTTTAGAGAAAGACAACGGAATCGGTGCCAGTGACTGCGACTCTTTACTTAAAAGATTCCTTCAAAGATCAACTATTATTATTTACCGAAAAGAGACACCCGTGTGGAACAGATGATAATTCTTTCATTAAAAGTTACCATACCACTCGCACTTCCCATTTCGATCAAAAAACTTCGAAAAACTCATTTTGATCTTACCGAAGTATTTGCAGAGATATTAAAACGTCGAGATTTCATTCGTTATCCCTACCTACTAATATTATTACAGCGAAAGTGAGTATTTATAGGTCTATGGCAAAAGCGGCGTCAATTCTGATGTTATTTTTCTAAACTAAATTTAGAGTACTTATCTGCACCTTTTTTCTTTTAATATTGCTTAAAAGGACAAACAAAAAATGAATTTTTAATTTAAAGAGTATTTTTAATGCACTCTACAAAAACCAATAGGCTCATGACTGGCACATAAAGTCACGAGGTTTGACAGCTCTAAATTAAATTAGGATTGTCTGTCCTTTTCTTATTACATTGGTACGAAAGAGATGCTGACTTACTATAAAATTTTGTTGCGCTCGGAATCAGTACCAGTGTGTCTATCTTTTTTCTGTCTGTTACATTTTCACAGCCCATCTGTTTAACCGATTTTGACGAGTACAAAGATAGCTTGCATCCCGGAGACCGACAAAGGCTACTTTTATCCCGGAAAATACAAGAGTTCCCGAACAATCTAAATCCACGCGAAGCAACACCTAGTACATCCATAATAATTTTAAGTATTTTTCATACCACACCAGGGAAATAACTGAGTTTAGAGTGTGAAGTGGATATAAAACGGTTAGCCCGTTTCATTATTTCGAGTGGGTGCTCTTTTATGAATTTCGCAAATTTTCGCCCTAAAGCGCATTAACTACGGGGGAGTTCGTATTTAAATTATGAATTATTTGGAACGTTAAAAACTTTACGGTGCAATATTTTGATAGTGTGAGCAGCCATTTTAATTAAAAAATTAATTAAGATCATTAATTGTTTTATTATTTTTTTAATTATTTTTTATTTGTCTCTATAAATACATATACCTATATATCCAAGTCTGCATGCCAAATTTCAGCAGGATCCGGCCAGTGGCTTGAGCTGTGCGTTAATAGATCAGTCAGTCAGTCAGTCAGTCAGCTTTTCCTTTTATATATTTAGATTAATTAATACGAAGCTATAAACGTTGAAGTTATCGTCTTAAGGGTTAACACTCGCATTATTTTCTTCGCTTCATTTCTCCGTCGTTTCTCAACGGGAGCTAAACTTACAAGACAAACAAAGCAGAAAATGCTCGTTTTTATTTTGTTGTGAAACTAAGACATCTTGTGATTGTACTAAATACAAGGTAGGTACCTATTAAAAACTTGTTTCTGTTCGCTCTTAATAATTGGTATCTATTGGTATTTATATTTGATATCTATAGGGTCTTTCTAATCCCAATACCTCTATTACTCGACTTGATGGAGAACATTTCAATTATTATTATAATCCGAAACGTTGAAGCGGCAATGCAGAACGCTAACACACAAAGATCATTCTGAATGCTAATTTATTTTAAATTTCACGATTTATTTTCATATTGTGATTTTTATTGACATTGAAAACACTTACAACCAGATTTTCAAAAATAAAACCCGACTACTTTCAAAACCCCACCGCAGACTGACTGACGGTTTATATTATAACGTACGGGTATAAAATATTTTCGGAATCTACACAATGATATTATCTTTGATTTGAATTTTTTTGCTGTCGTATTTTTAATTTTCATATCTCTCTGCCATATTCAATCTGTCGTGACGTCATGTAACCTATTAAAGGTAGAAGGCGATGAAGCTAACGACAAAATCTTTTATCAAAATCGAATAGCTAGGGAACCTATGGAAATAAATAACTTGTTTATAAATTGTTTTCCAAATTTTGGTATACGGCGTAATGTCAGAGAGCGTAGGTGTAATGTGTTAATTTGCATTGAATTAAATTGCGGTTTAGTGCTATTAAGGATTAAACAATTTTGTTTGCTAACTGATTTTAATAATGCTTTAATATGGGTTTAATACAATTATATGCTTGTGGTACTTTGATTTTCTGAGTCAGCGCTTTTAACGACGCAATTAGAACACTGGCACGCTTGAAATCACATTCATAATGAGACACAGACCGCGGATACACCTGTAAGTTTTACTCACGTAAGTAGCTTGCATGACAAATTTACTCATGTAAACACTCTTATAAGTACACTAGCGACCCGCCCCGACTTCGCACGGGTAGCTTATAACAATTTTCGTAGGGACCTCTAATTTTTTTTGAATAAAATATGTAAAAAATTTTTTTTGAATAAATAGCCTATGTCACTCAAGAATAATATAGCTTTCTGCTATTGAAAGAGTTTTCATAATCGGTTCAGTAGTTCTAGAGATTACCCCCTGCAAAGTGTTAATGTCATTTTTCAGGTTATATCCATGAAAATGGGTATTTGACCAGTAGGTTGAATATTACATAAACACTAAAAATTTAAAAATAATTTAATTTATTACCGAATATATTATGTATACAAGAGTTAATATAGTTCCATAATAATACTTTTTGGTGCCGGTGCCAATTAGCTTTAGCTGCGCGAATCGTCTAGACTTCATATTTTTATGGGACTCCACAATGGCACCTCATTGGCACCGACCCCAAAAAATATTATTATGAAACTATATTAACTCTTGTACACATAATAATATATTCGGTAATAAATTAAATTATTTTTAAATTTTTAGTGTTTATGTAACGAAGTCGGTTTTTATTTTTTTTGTAAAAAAAATTTATTTCACAATTTTTAGTGGCCCCATGGAATTATGCTGACTGGTTAAAAATCTACTGTTTACTAAGCTATTACACTGATCGCGAGCAATTTACTCTTATCCGTTTTCCGACGAATTGAGAACCTCCTCCTTTTTTTGAAGTCGGTTAAAAAAAAGAAATACGTGTTAATGATTTTTAGAAACTCCACCTCTATGGGGGTCGGTCATTTTTCAACTGTAGTACGGAACCCTCGGTGCGCGAGTCTGACTCGCACTTGACCGGTTTTTTCCTCTGGAGATACGGAACATTGGAAATGACCAAAAACAAGTGAAAATAAATTCTTTAGACACCTAGCTCAATGAGAGTCTATCATCTTGATAACCGAAACTTTTGTTAAATTATAATCTCAGCATCGCTAAATGGATTATGGTTACATTTTCACTGCCTTAATTTCGAGAGCAAGTTGAGGTAAATTTAATTTACGTAAAGTATCAAACAGCTGAGAACTTCGGGGAAAATGCCGGTAGTTAATAGGCATTACAACGCTGGTACAAGTACCTAATACGAAGTGTCGAAGTAGGTATAGGTATCTGTGGTAGGTGTGTTCATTCATCTATACCCAACGGGATTAGAACCTTACCTCATGCGATCCGATATTCGGTACACGTAAAATGTAATTAAAATGTGGCTCGATATCGTTGCGAACAATTTGATGAGCATATTTCACGTACATCCATCAGCATGTATGCGTCCCCATATACTAGATCCTCTCTCCACCTTTCTCATGCACCTGCCACCATTTAAGGTTGTTTACCAGCCACCACCTACGAAGTGTCGAAGTATAGGTATCTGAGGTAGGTGTGTTCATTCATCTATACCCAACGGGATTAGAACCTTACCGCATGCGATCCGATATTCGGTTCACGTAAAATGTAATTAAAATGTGGCTCGATATCGTTGCGAACAATTTGATGAGCATATTTCACGTACATCCATCAGCATGTATGCGTCCCCATATATCCTCCTCCTCTCCGCTCTCTACCTTTCTCATCCACCTGCCATCATTTAAGGTTGTTTACCAGCCACCACCTACGAAGTGTCGAAGTATAGGTATCTGAGGTAGGTGTGTTCATTCATCTATACCCATCGGGATTAGAACCTTACCGCATGCGATCCGATATTCGGTTCACGTAAAATGTAATTAAAATGTGGCTCGATATCGTTGCGAACAATTTGATGAGCATATTTCACGTACATCCATCAGCATGTATGCGTCCCCATATATCCTCCTCCTCTCCGCTCTCTACCTTTCTCATCCACCTGCCATCATTTAAGGTTGTTTACCAGCCACCACCTACGAAGTGTCGAAGTATAGGTATCTGTGGTAGGTGTGTTCATTCATCTATACCCAACGGGTTTAGAACCTTACCGCATGCGATCCGATATTCGGTTCACGTAAAATGTAATTAAAATGTGGCTCGATATCGTTGCGAACAATTTGATGAGCATATTTCACGTACATCCATCAGCATGTATGCGTCCCCATATATCCTCCTCCTCTCCGCTCTCTACCTTTCTCATCCACCTGCCATCATTTAAGGTTGTTTACCAGCCACCACCTACGAAGTGTCGAAGTATAGGTATCTGAGGTAGGTGTGTTCATTCATCTATACCCATCGGGATTAGAACCTTACCGCATGCGATCCGATATTCGGTTCACGTAAAATGTAATTAAAATGTGGCTCGATATCGTTGCGAACAATTTGATGAGCATATTTCACGTACATCCATCAGCATGTATGCGTCCCCATATATCCTCCTCCTCTCCGCTCTCTACCTTTCTCATCCACCTGCCATCTCACGTAAAATGTAATTAAAATGTGGCTCGATATCGTTGCGAACGATTTGATGAGCATATTTCATACTTTCACGTACATCTTAGCATGTATGCGTGCCTAGATCCTTGGCTCAATATTGTTGCGAACAATTTGATGAGCATATTTCGTACTTTCACGTACATCTTAGCATGTATGCGTGCCCAGATCCTTGGCTCAATATCGTTGCGAACAATTTGATGAGCATATTTCGTACTTTCACGTACATCTTAGCATGTATGTGTGCCCAGATCCTTGGCTCAATATTGTTGCGAACAATTTGATGAGCATATTTCGTACTTTCACGTACATGTATCAGCATGTATGCGTCCCCAGTTTCTCTCTCTACCTTTCTCATCCACATGCCACCATTTAAGGTTGTTTACCAGCCACCGGCGGCTTGGAGTGATCCCACACTAAGCTTAACACCGGGACGCAGTGTTCTTTCTAAAACGCATCTGCCATTAGTCATAACAGTCAGGTCTGCGACAGACATACTTGCCCACTGCCATAGCTTCGAGGCTAATATCTGTTATTTTGTTTTTCCGACGTACGTCGAAGACGAGTCACAGGGAGCCGCTGGATTCAGGGGGCGCAAGACCGTGGCGTGTGGAAGTCCCTACAAGATACCTATGTCCAGCAGTGGACGTTGATGATAATGATGACGAGGAACCGTTACTTTCAATTTTTCAAAGCTCAGGTGCATGCTAATTAGCTCCTCTATGTTGAGTTCAGTACCGAAGCCACAGTGCTTTGCAAATTCGTACAAGTTTTACCAATTTCGTGCAAAAAGATATAGCAAGTAAAAGATGGTAAGGCAAAGAGGTGGGACTAAATAGGTGCCTACAAGGTTGTCACGGACACACAGAAATGAAAGATGTAAGATGACTTGCAGTACTATGTTACAAAGACTAAAAGGGTACAAACCACTACAAACTATTGGTGACTTGCGAATGCTGAAAGGGCTAAGGTATTGTGAACCGTAGAGTCACGGTCATTCTGCTCATACAATTTTGTTTACTCTTTTTGTGACTTCATCATCATCATCATCAACAACCGACAGACGTCCACCGCTGGACATAGGTCTCTTGTAGAGACTTCCACACGCCACGGTCTTGCGCCGCCTGAATCCAACGGCTCCCTGCGACGACAACGACATCAGTCGTCCGTCCACCTAGCGGGGGGTCTACCAACGCTGCGCTTTTCGGTGCGAGGTCGCCAATGCAGCACCTGCGGACCCCAACATCTTTCGTATTTTTCTATTCGCATTTGTAACTTCTGAAGTGGATTTAATTTATTATTGGAAGGTTTACTTGTTACCTATAACGCGCAAAGCCCGTCTTGTGTAATAATTATTACTTTTGTGCTCGGTGGGAACACATGAGTAGATATGTGGGCGCAAAACAATCTTACAGGAATTACTTTATGGGATATTGTAGTGCATATTTACCTATTAGTAAGTACAACTCTTTCCACCATGCTCCGTCTAGGCACAGTGCAAATGTAAATGATTCCTTAATGTTAAGCCCATCTGTGTATTGCTGTGGCAAGACAGCTAGTATAGAGATTTTTTTAAACTCGCTTATTCCCGCGATTTCGTCCGCGTCGACTACACAAATTTCAAACCCCTATTTTATCCCTTTAGGGGTTGAATTTTGAAAAATCCTTTCTTAGCGGATGCCTACGTCTTAATAACTATCTAAATACATGCCAAATTTCAGCCTGATCCGTCCAGTAGTTTGAACTGTGCGTTGATAGATCAGTCAGTCAGTCAGTCACCTTTTCCTTTTATATATTTAGATAATATTATGTTACGAAAGAGAGAACTAGATAAATAGATTGTTACGTTGATACTTTTACCTAGATAGGTACTATCGTTATTAGTTTAGATATTGCTACTAAATTACTATGTTGCACACTCGTATATTTTTATCGCGATCATAATAATATTATCGACCGATCAATCAATTGCTAACACGTTTCGGTCTACGAAAATGTGTTACAACTGTCTTGTCTCTTTAGTTATTAATATTATTTGTCATAATAAGTAATATTGATGTATTTATTTTAAAATGTTCCAATACATAATCTATCACAGGTAAATAAAAAAAATCAAGTCACTGTAAACGCAAATCCATACTATTTTTATAAATGCGAAAGTATGTCTGTCTGTCTGTCTGCTAGCTATTCACGGCCCATCCGTTCAACCGATTTCGACGAAATTTGATACAGAGATAGCTTGTATCCCGGATTAATCCCGGAAAACCAAAGAGTTCCCACGGGACTCTTAAAAACCTAAATCCACACGGACGAAGTCGCGGGCATCAGTTAGTCCTCTATAAAGGCGGTTACATACTAGCACTTCTTCTGCGCGTAGATATTATGCTCGTTTTGATAATATACTCACTTACACGCACGCTACATTTTGCGCCTTAGCAATATAGATTCTAATGAAGAAATCATGCGTGTATATGAGCCTACGTCGACGCTCGTACAGTGCCACAAACTCATCTGTTCAGGTGATAGCGTCGCTAGTGGAGAATTTGGTATTGCTATTTTTGAGAAATTCACTAAGAAAAATGAATTAGAATTCTTTCAACATGGCGAAGATTAAATATAGCTTAATCTATTGCAAGACTAGCTGATGCTCGTGACTTCGTCCGCGGGGATTTTGAAATGGCGACTGACGTGGAGCTAGTTCCAATTTTGCCCCTGAACAGATAAGTTGAGGCCACTGTACAAGCGTGTGACAAGTTTGACAAAAGGGAAACACGCGAACAAAAATGGCCTTATACGTGCAATAAATGCAAATCTGAAACCGCCCTAATATACTACACGTAATGTACAGTTTTTGCATGGTAAAGTGAGACAAATATTTTCAAGGTCAGTACCAAATACGATCTTTTGTCGTCGTAGGTATTTCTAGAGCCATTTTAATAAACCACTTTTGACTGCATACATTCTTAGTATGGTAAGTAAAAGAATTTGTAATGCAGTTTGACTTCTGAAATTGATAACATTATTGTTATAGAGAAATAATTTCCTATGAAAGACTAAGATTTTTTTGTCCCGTACAAAGTTAAGTAGCTACCTACTTAATTTTGTACGGGAGTGTTTACAATAAAAGGATAAAAAGTGAGCAATGAAATGAAACTAGCCATAGTACCGTTGTCGTTATGCGGAGGGATCCAAGACAGAGATCTAGAAAGCGTTATTTTGCTATTCAAACTTTACTCAGAGTGCTTTACTTAGGAATGAAAATGAGACAGATTTATGTCAAAAAGATAATTCTATCTCGTTTCAACTGGAACAGCAATGTCTAAGTACGCTCTATATGTAGATCCTGAGTGTCCACCGCATTATTCCGAGTATATCTGATTATTACCATAGACCTATAGTCTATGGTAAATCCCTACCATTATCAGATTAATGGAAGGGATTCACCACCCTCAGCAAAAAGAAGACACACAAAGAGACTATTATCGTACGTATTACACTAAATATGGACGTTGTACCTACAAAGCTACCTAATAGCACTCCACAGAATCCATAAAAATATAATTACCCTCTTAGTAGCGGACGATTACGTACTTTATATTGTTTTACAATGTTAAAACATTAGGTAGGTATTGTGAAGGATCTTAGAATTGGAGAGTCATTTCAGAAATTAGCTCTTACAGACAGACATAAAATTATGGTTATGCTCTTCAGATATGGACAGTAAAAAATTTTTTACAAAAAAAATAAAAACCGACTTCGTTACACAAACACTAAAAATTGAAAAATAATTTAATTTATTACCGAATATATTATGTATACAAGAGTTAATATAGTTCCATAATAATACTTTTTGGTGTCGGTGCCAATTAGCTTTACCTGCGCGAATCATCTAGACTTCATATTTTTATGGGACTCCACCATGGCACCTCATTGGCACCGACCCCAAAAAATATTATTATGGAACTATATTAACTCTTGTATACATAATATATTCGGTAATAAATTAAATTATTTTTCAATTTTTAGTGTTTGTGTAACGAAGTCGGTTTTTATTTTTTTGTAAAAAAATTTTATTTCACAATTTTTAGTGGCCCCATGGAATTATGCTATGACTTGTTAAAAGTCTACTGTTTACTAAGCTATTACACTGATCGCGAGCAATTTACTCTTATCCATTGAGGAGTTCCAGTATCTATCTTCGAAGATGTTCATCAGATCTTCACCAAATTGAAATAGGACCAACTTTGAAGTATACCCTTTCAAACAAAAAAAGAATTTTCAAAATCGGTCTAGGCGTTTTCGAGTAATCGGGGAACATACATAAAAAATAAAAAATAAAAAAAAAATAAAAAAAAGATTCCGACGAATTGAGAACCTCCTCCTTTTTTTGAAGTCGGTTAAAAACGTTTGCAGGAAAATGTTTTTCACATCAGTTGCTATATTACGCAACTAGCTTATGCTCGCGACTTCGTCCGCGTGGACTACACAAATTTCAAACCCCTATTTCACCCCCTTAGGGGTTGAATTTTCAAAAATCCTTTCTTAGCGGATGCCTACGTTATAATAGCTATCTGCATGCCAAATTTCAACCCGATCCGTCCAGTAGTTTGAGCTGTGCGTTGATAGATCAGTCAGTGAGTCAGTCAGTCAGTCAGTCACCTTTTCCTTTTATATATTTAGATAAGGGAGTTATGTATTATACTTTTTGTCAATTACGCAGAAATACTCGTAAAGGAGTATTTAAAAAAAATATTAATAGATAGGTAGATGGCCACAAGCCAGCAAGTCGGTAAAAAAACTAGGTTTGTTAACCTTCACGCAATTTTAGTTTGTTCTCTACCGCATTCATAAGTGAAGTGAATTGTGACAAAAACAAAAAATTAATAGATTAGTCTATATACTTTCATTTTAAATTAATTGTATTAAAAAATATTATCTCGTAGTGGAAGGTTAACTACAAGTTAATGGGTTGGTACAAAAAATACCACCGGTTATAACAATCACTCTGTTGTTGGTTATATTTTTGTTTAAGTACTTCACTGGTTAAGGTTTAACTTCGTTTAAATCTGCTAAGCTATTCATTTAAGACTCGACACGAAAAAGAGATTGTTAACATTTTTATAAGTAAGTAAATGGGTAATAAGTACCTACATTGCTACGAAAAACTTAAATGTATGTATAAGAGTAATTCCACACACGGCGGAATACACGCGGATATAAAACTGCGCGGATCTTTTACGCGAGCACAGATCCTCCGTAGGTTAGGGCCAAAGCAGGCGACTAACGTGCGCGACAGCCACGCCGCAGTTGACGCCACAGTACTAAATACATTGTTTTCCTTACAAATCGCAGAAACTTTCACGAAGAATCGCGCTTCCCGGCGCTTCAGGCCTTCGAGTTACTGTACTCTACTTAGCCTTACTCGTATTTTGATTTCATCCTCAGTTCGCGCTAACATGGCCCTATGGCGTACAGTGCGCATTTTAGCGAGAAGCTTTTTTTTACCTTTTAAGTCAGTTAAGGAAAAATAGACAGACAGATAGAAATACTTTATTGCACACAAAATATTAGATAAACTTGTGTGACGTTGTAAATTTTGAACTACTAACTAGCGTTTCGCTTTTAATAAAAATCAATTTTGTTCAAAGTATGTTGGTGCCACCTAGCATCAAGGTGCAGAACTACGCGTGGGTCGATGTTCAGAGTTCATTCGAGCCACAATAGATGGCGTTTGCTTCGTTGTCAATTGTCGTAAAAATAAAACAAAATAATTAAATAAAACCATAATATCATTTGTTTATTGTTAAGTCATTAACAAAACGGTTCTTATAATATATCCTTAGGTTCCGCAAATATTCAAAAATGAATTGGCTTCATGATCAAACTAAATGAGAGCGGCCACACTCGGGTTGCGTCTGGCAACACCGATTGGTGAGATTTAGAATTTTTCTGGAGTCAACATGTGAAGACGAATTTTTTCGTTCCAGGAAAATCTCACTCCTTTTCGCCCATGGCTTCGCCTGGGAAAATACAATAGTTATAAATTTAGTCATCCTAACGTATTTCAATGTTTCATCAATTATGGTGAGTGAAAAATCAAGTAATGTGGATTCGACAAAATGGCGGTTTGGTTAGAGAAAATCCTAATTTCATGATTTCCCTTTCAGTTCCAGTTATTTTACCTTCCCAAATAAATGAGGATAATGGGTTGTGGGTGGACTCCTGAAAACCATTGGTGGCCAGGAGTTCAATAGGTGAGTTGTGTTTGATCGGGAAAATTCCACGTGTCGAAATTTTCACACAGCACAAATTATAATCTTGTTTTTCTTTGTTGCAGGGTTTCCGTTTGCGTTTCCGTTTTTAGTTTTCGGTTTTCCGTTTTTCGCTTTCGTTTTCCGTATTTATTTCTTTTGCACATTCACGTTGGCAACTTAATTCTATGGATAAGACTTGGTGAAAATCTTTGTAATGAAACATTTCGGTTGTGAAGAATCAAGTTAAATCGAGTTTTGGGAGCTTGGCCGATGCCGTCCAGCTACCTTGCAGTCTTCGCACCTACAAGTAAGCAAATGTTTGTATCCTGGAACAGTTTAGTGAACCTTCTTAGTGTATGTGTACAGTAAGAACCCTGTCTTTACTACTGAGCTTTTATTTTGAAACAATTTTATGAATTTTACTGTGTCATTGTCTATTCCATGCCAATGGCATCTTAAATTTAAAACATAGATTTTATGTACTATCTACCTAAGGCATTCTAATGTATCTAAATTAAGTCTTGGCATTAAGCTAGAATAACTAAGCATTATTAGCCATCACTATGTATTAAGCGACCCCGGTAAAAGTTACATAAAAAACAATTTTGCCTAACATCTAGCAAATTTCATTTATAACACCTCATATACATTACAAGGGAGTCGACGGCTAGCTTCTATTCTTTACTAGGTAGATAGATCAAGTAAGTAAAATTATTTTTTTTTCCTCTAATCTTTGTAAGGTGGTAGATTATTCCGTATCCGGGTATATTTCTATTCCGCCCAATTTACCACCCTTACAAATGGCGCCCGAACGTTTTTCTATATAGTTATTTCAGTATATTTTGAGAAATTTTGTGAATTTTATGAAATGTACTCCGCTGATTGTACAATTTTCTAAGTAGTGACACATTGCAAAGAGCACTAAGCTGTTTTTTATGGTTAACTAACTAAATAATAACTAATAGTTAGAAATTTTGTTTGATAGTTTAAGTAATTTTCTGAGTATAGTCCAACAGTGGTTTTTTCTTATTTAATTAACACATTATAAATGGTGTTTATGCCGTTCAATTATGTTATTTGACTTACCTTGGAGGTGTATAAGTGAATGTTTGCCTTCAGTTTAGTAATAAACATTGCTTAACTGAGTTGTTGTTGGGTATTGCTTTCAATAGTAAGTACATCTTATGTTTGAAAATTCCGGTAACTTAGTATAATTAAAGTTTTGAAACGCTATGTGCTGTTAACTAGTTACACACATACATTTATAAATACTAAGAGTTACAACTTGTGAAACTAAATATATAAACTATATTCAGAGATTACATTAAGTTCAAGTATGAAGTTATGAACAATTTTTTTTTCAGTGACTTGATACTTCATTATTTTGTTGAAATTTTGTTTAGAGCTGTGTTAAGGTTATGATAAAAGCTACTTCACACACAAAACATGTTAAGTTTAATTGAATGCTGGTAGTTTAAAGTGACATTTAGAAACAGATTTTGTTGTATTTTAGGTTATGTGTTAAAAGTGTAAAGTAACAGCCATCAAACCATTGCACAATCTCTTTGTTTTTTTTTGAAAGATAATATGCTAGTCAGAGTTCATTGCAACTTTGTTGCCTGTTTACTTTTGTAATTGTAAAGGTTGTAACACACTGTGTACTCATAAAGGTGATACTGCACCTTACAATCATTTATTCAATTTTGGGAAGTTTTATTTTGTTATATTTTGTTTACTATAGTAATAATATGTGCTTGTATTATTAACAATATTTTGGAATAGGAACATAATTGATAAAATAGTTAGGATAGACTTAAGAATATTGTTTTTGTTGTGTATTTTGCTTGTGTATATTTAATAGTTTAAATAACTTCTTTTGTGTTTGTGTTTAACCAATTTGTATAAGGCTAAACATAGACAGTTACACAAGCTCGATATTTTGTTAAATGTGTTTTGACTTAACACAATGGAACAGACTTTTGCCCAGTTTCATTCACTTTTGAAGGACGAATTGTGTTATGAGGTATCCATTCGTTCCGAAACTCCAGCACCTACAGTGCTAGGTTTAAAGAAACAGTTAAAACAATTAATTCAGGAAATTCCTTCTGAATCAATTTTAGAGACGGATTTCACTTCTGAAAGTGAGTTAGGGGTTATTACTAAAAAACTTCAAGACTTAGAAGATTTATTAAAAAAGTGTTCTGACACTAAAGATAGACATGCCCTCTGTAGGTCTAAAGCTTTAGCTTCACATTTGTACTTTAGAATTTTGAGAATACAGTGTTCCGAACTCAGCTTAATAAGTAGGAAGAGTGAATTACATACAAAGTTGCAGAGTTTGATTTCCAGATTAGATGCTGACAATGAGTCGTCTCACGACGAATCACTGGATTCCGAGAGTACCGCCGTTGACTGCACTGGTGATAAAAATGTTGCCAAGTGGAAGTTACATTTCAACGGACAGGGTGATCCGCGCAGTTTCATCGAACGCGTTGAGGAATATAAAAGATCTTATGGCGTTTCAGATGGAAAATTATTTGTTTCTGCATTTCATCTTTTTACAGGCCGAGCATTGTTATGGTACAGAGGCAACAAATGTCAAGTTTCGTCTTGGTCAGAATTGAAAACTTTATTTTTAGAGGAATTTGATGCAGTAGATTATGACTACAGGTTGCTAGGTGAAATTCGAGCAAGAACACAAGGCTCTGAAGAACCTGTGTCTATCTATTTCGCTATAATGTTTTGCATGTTTTCAAGGTTGTCAACACCACTTTCCGAAGAACAAAAGTTACAAATTTTATTACATAATATTCGCCCTTTTTACTCAGAACAATTAGCTCTTGTTGACATTAAGTCTGTCGCAATGTTGAAGGAAAAGTGTCGCAAACTAGAGGCTGCGAGGCAGCGTTCCGCCTTATTTTCTGAGCCTACTAACAGTAAGGCAACTTTAAGTTCAGAGTTTGCTTACAAACAAGTGACAAAACAGATAAACACACTTTCAGTCACACCTGCACCTAAGGTTGATACAAGTAAAGGCACTGATTTTACGAAAACAAATAAACAACTATGTTACAAGTGCGGCAAGGGTAACCATTCCTTTAAATTTTGCAGGACAGTTCCGAAATTTATTAGATGTTTTTCGTGTGGACGTCAGAACTTTACAGTAAAGACATGTCCAAGTTGTAGTAAAAAGGCGATTAGTAAACCCGCTCCGGACAAAAATTCAAAAAACTAATTAGTAAGAACTGTGCAGAGACACAAGTAAAGAACTTGGTCATTAACAACAAAACATCCCTTTTACCTGACACAGTTCTGTATTCAGTGGATAAACGAGACTTTAGGCCACATTTAAAGGTTTTTGTTGACGGTTTTGAGATTACAGGTTTACTAGATTCCGGTGCTTGCGCGTCAATTTTGGGTAACCAGGCGCACAAGGTTTTTTTGAGATTCGGTTATAAATTGCATAGCAGTATTGATACCACATTTTCAGTGGCAAATGGAGACAAACTTGATTGCATGGGTTATATGTTTATTCCGATTACTTATAATTCCGTAACTCACATAATAAAATTTTTTGTAGTACCCTCTATAATAGCGGATGTTATTTTTGGCTGTGACTTTTGGAAAACATTTCAGTTAGCCCCTGGCATTTTTGATAATTTAGAATTAATTAAGGCACCTTCTCAATTTTACAATATTTGTGCGATTGATAATAAACAAATTCATACCATCACTTCTTTTGAAAACTTATCATCTCAACAGAAAGAATTAGCCCAATCTGTAGTAAATAAATTTTTAGATATTTCTTCAGAGAAAATTGGATTGGGTAGAACAAAATTAATTGAACATGTTATTGACACCGGTGATGCCTTGCCAATAAAAATAAAACAATATCCACTTTCTCCCGAAAAGAAGGAAGCCTTAAGTAAAGAGTTAGATAGGATGCTGGAAATGGACGTAGTTACTCCGAGTGAAAGCCCTTGGAATAACCCAGCAATTTTAGTGAAAAAGGCAAATGGAGACTGGAGATTTTGCCTAGATTGCAGGAAATTAAATTCAGTGACAAAGGGGGATTCATACTCAATACCGTACATTCCACAAATTCTAGATAGCTTGAAAGAGGCAAGGTTTTTATCATCGATTGATTTAAGTTCAAGTTTCTGGCAAATTCCGTTAGCTAACGACTCTCAGGAAAAAACCAGTTTTACAGTTCCTGGTAGAGGGTTATTCAAATTTAAAGTCATGCCGTTTGGCCTATGCGGTGCACCAGCACGACAGCAGAGGTTAATGGACCAGTTATTTAATCAAAATTTTTGTAGTGATATTGAAAATGGAATAGTATTTTGTTATATAGATGATATTGTTATTTGTTCTGCTGATTTTGAAACCCATTTAATTTTATTAAACAGAGTTCTGGATAAACTAAAAATGGCTCAACTATCCATAAATTTTGATAAATGTAATTTTTTTAGAAACTCTTTGAAATATTTAGGGTATATAGTGGATGAATTTGGTTTACGCACAGATCCTGGAAAAGTTGCCGCAGTTTTGAACTTTCCGACCCCAAAACTGCACAGGAGGTAAAGATTTTCCTAGGCACTTGTTCTTGGTACAGGCGCTTTATTAGGAATTTTTCAACCATCGCTGCACCACTCAATAGACTAACGAGTAAAGGAAAGAACGCACCTAAATTTGAGTGGAGCGAACAGGCAGAGGTAGCATTTAATACATTGAAGAATGCGTTGGTAACCGCACCTGTTCTTGCGGTACCGAATTTTGAAAAACCATTCAAAATACATTGTGATGCTTCTGCATATGGTGTTGGCGGTATGCTAACGCAAGAAACCGATGGTTGCGATCATCCCATTGCGTATGTCAGTAGGAGCCTAAATAAAAACGAAAGGAATTACAGCGCGACGGAACGCGAGGCTCTAGCTGTGATTTTTGCAGTGGAGAAATTTCAGGCTTATTTTGGTTCCAAGCCAGTCACAATTATCACAGACCATGCATCCCTAAAGTGGTTCTTAAATTTAGAAAATCCCTCAGGACGACTCGCCAGATGGGGTTGTAGATTATCACAGTATAATTTTGTTATCGAACATAGGAAGGGTTGTGATAATGTAGTTCCGGATACCTTGTCGAGACTCATACACGTAGATGTAGTTGGTGATCGTAATGATAACTCTAGTCAACAAGTTTTGGTAGATGACTGGTATGACAAAACATTTAATGGCTGTAAAATCAATCCAGCAAATTTTCCGAATTTTAGTATTTTGAACGATAAACTATATCGTTACAGTAAATGTAAATACCAGCTTCTCAGTGAGTTCGACTGGAAAGAGGTAGTCCACAAGAACGACATCCTTAGAATTATGCAACAAAACCATGCAGACGCAACTGCAGGTCATTTTGGTGTGTTCAAAACTCATCGCAGATTATCCCTCAGATATTTTTGGCGTGGTATGTATAAGGACGTGGTTGAGTACGTTAAGAATTGTGATACTTGCTCTGCGTATAAACACACGACATCAGCCACTCCAGGTCTGCTAGGGAAGCCTAAAGTCTGCGAGAGACCTTTTCAGGTCATTTCGGCTGATTTAGTCGGACCTTTGCCTAGGTCTAAATCAGGATTTACATTTCTTTTTGTGGTGACGTGTTGTTTTTCGAAATATACAATGTTGTTTCCGTTACGGCGTGCCACAGGTGCCGCTGTTGTTAAAGCGCTAGAGAATTTTGTATTTTTGAACCATAGTGTTCCAGAGACTGTGATTGTGGACAATGGGTCCCAATTTACAGGATCTGAATTCCGTAATCTCATTAAGCGTTATAATATTCCGAAATTACACTACACACCACTGTACACTCCGCAAGTTAACCTTGTTGAGAGGTACAATAAGGTTGTTATGACTGCTGTAGCCGCTTTTGTGAAAGATAACCACAGGTCCTGGGACGAAAACCTGTACAAGGTCCAGTTCGCCATAAACAGTGCGGTTAATGAATCCACTGGATTCTCCCCGTTCTTCCTTGTCCACGCTAGAGAACCGGTTTTAAATGGTTCCTTCTATAAGGACACGGATAAGGAGTACGAGGCCGGAATTCCAAGGGAGGAATACGCAGGAAAGTTTGGAACTTTGGAGGACATATTTGGTCAGGTTAGGAGAAATTTGTTTCAGGCTCATGCAGAGTATGCAACGCATTACAACTTAAGGCGTAGGTCTGCAAGCTATTCTGTTGGGGATATAGTGTGGAAAAAGACCTATCCACAAAGCGACGCTACAAATTTTTTCACAGCTAAGCTGGCACCTAAGTATGAAAAGTGCAGGGTTGTCAAGGTTTTGTCACCTTTGGTTTACGAACTAGTTAGAGTAGCTGACAACCACCCAATAGGCACTTGGCATATTAAGGATATTAAGAAGTAGATATTTGCCATTACTTAGTTTGGTCTAAACTGTTTGAATATTTAAGTTATCAATATTCAATTAGGAATTTGTATGAGTGTAGTGATGTACTGAGTTAACAGTTACATTACCATGGTTCAGTTGAGGATGAATGTAGTGGATGTATGTAGGGATGAATATGTGATGATGGGAATGCTTGTGGTAGACCAACCGGTTGAGAAAGTAAAAATGCAAATATCGTACTTTGGGGATAACGAAAAGGGGGGGTTTTGTGTTTTGTTTTCGTTTTCCTTCTAGATAATGGATCATTTCTGTTATTTTTCCGATTCTGTTCCGAGATCTATTTTCTAGGAGAGTTATTTCGTTTTTTTTTTTTTCTCATATTCCGATTTTGATTCGGTTTTATTTTTCCGAATGGGATAGAGAACGGTTGCCATATAAGATGGACCCGTTCACAACCAGTTTTTCCGTATTTGTTGAGTAACAAATATTAAGATGGTAGTTTAAAAGAGTGAACCACCGTAGGCCTAGACGCATTCTATCAGTCAGCTGAAGAATGATGCCAAGATGTTTCCACTCAAGTGTCTTAGACACCATGAAGTTTTTTTGTATATATTCTTTTTAGAAGTTAGGGTTGTGTAGTTAAGTATAATGTATAAAACCTTACACTGTTTTCAGTATATTTATTTTGTTAGACAATTTTCCTTGTTAGTAGTAGATGTGCGTTCACGCGTAACTTCTGTGTTTTTTTTTGTTTGTTTCAGGCAAATTGTTAGTAGTTGTTGGATGACGCTGAGGGCAGCGTGGTTCAACCTGTTGAACCTTTTCGTAGGAGGGGAAGTATTGTGACGTTGTAAATTTTGAACTACTAACTAGCGTTTCGCTTTTAATAAAAATCAATTTTGTTCAAAGTATGTTGGTGCCACCTAGCATCAAGGTGCAGAACTACGCGTGGGTCGATGTTCAGAGTTCATTCGAGCCACAATAGATGGCGTTTGCTTCGTTGTCAATTGTCGTAAAAATAAAACAAAATAATTAAATAAAACCATAATATCATTTGTTTATTGTTAAGTCATTAACAAAACGGTTCTTATAATATATCCTTAGGTTCCGCAAATATTCAAAAATGAATTGGCTTCATGATCAAACTAAATGAGAGCGGCCACACTCGGGTTGCGTCTGGCAACACCGATTGGTGAGATTTAGAATTTTTCTGGAGTCAACATGTGAAGACGAATTTTTTCGTTCCAGGAAAATCTCACTCCTTTTCGCCCATGGCTTCGCCTGGGAAAATACAATAGTTATAAATTTAGTCATCCTAACGTATTTCAATGTTTCATCAATTATGGTGAGTGAAAAATCAAGTAATGTGGATTCGACAAAATGGCGGTTTGGTTAGAGAAAATCCTAATTTCATGATTTCCCTTTCAGTTCCAGTTATTTTACCTTCCCAAATAAATGAGGATAATGGGTTGTGGGTGGACTCCTGAAAACCATTGGTGGCCAGGAGTTCAATAGGTGAGTTGTGTTTGATCGGGAAAATTCCACGTGTCGAAATTTTCACACAGCACAAATTATAATCTTGTTTTTCTTTGTTGCAGGGTTTCCGTTTGCGTTTCCGTTTTTAGTTTTCGGTTTTCCGTTTTTCGCTTTCGTTTTCCGTATTTATTTCTTTTGCACATTCACGTTGGCAACTTAATTCTATGGATAAGACTTGGTGAAAATCTTTGTAATGAAACATTTCGGTTGTGAAGAATCAAGTTAAATCGAGTTTTGGGAGCTTGGCCGATGCCGTCCAGCTACCTTGCAGTCTTCGCACCTACAAGTAAGCAAATGTTTGTATCCTGGAACAGTTTAGTGAACCTTCTTAGTGTATGTGTACAGTAAGAACCCTGTCTTTACTACTGAGCTTTTATTTTGAAACAATTTTATGAATTTTACTGTGTCAATGTGGCTAATTCCTTTGTACACAATTTCTAAACTAAACTAAAATATCACGTCTAAATCTATTGCTATCCCTTTCATAATGTTGCTTGCGGAAAAGGAAAGCACTAGATTTAGACCTGTTAATTTAGTTTAGTTTAGAGATTGCGTACTAGAGAATCGGCCCCATTGTCTATTCCATGCCAATGGCATCTTAAATTTAAAACATAGATTTTATGTACTATCTACCTAAGGCATTCTAATGTATCTAAATTAAGTCTTGGCATTAAGCTAGAATAACTAAGCATTATTAGCCATCACTATGTATTAAGCGACCCCGGTAAAAGTTACATTAAAAACAATTTTGCCTAACATCTAGCAAATTTCATTTATAACACCTCATATACATTACAAGGGAGTCGACGGCTAGCTTCTATTCTTTACTAGGTAGATAGATCAAGTAAGTAAAATTATTTTTTTTTCCTCTAATCTTTGTAAGGTGGTAGATTATTCCGTATCCGGGTATATTTCTATTCCGCCCAATTTACCACCCTTACACTTGACAAAAAACAAAGAAACTAAAAAATAAATTGTATGCAAAGATAAATAAAATAAATAGATTGTAGAAGCGGTGCTATAGGTACGTTATCATAATGTTTAGTAGCGCAGTTTTTCGCGCGGTTTCAGCTACTCGACCGCTGGTAAATTGATTCGTGCGACATCACCGCGTTTTTACTAGTTACGAATGTTACGATACTTTTAGAAAGAAAGAAAGAAAAAGTGTTTATTTGGTACCACATAAAAATAAATAAATAAAATAACCACTCAAAATGAGATGCGTGATGTGTGGTACCAAAATGGACTCCACTCAGCATTTGCTGCGCCTGTGGTGGGAATACTTTTATTACTGTTGACACAATCATAAGTAATAATTTTAGTTTAAGAAAATAATTATAGTGGCAACACCACGCCACCACCGGGTGTGACGGTGTGACGGGTATGACGTGCGTAAAAACACTCACTAAAAAGAAAATAGTCGGCCATGGTGGAACTAATAATGTGAAGTGCCCAATTATAAAACTTTTAAATAATCCAATTACCAGTTGCAGTTCAGCGAGGAAATAGCGCCAGTGTTTTGGACACAATGCCCATAAATTACCATTTGGAAGGCGTATATTTTTTTTTAGTGATAAGTTTTTTCTGTATGTACCTACTATAATTATAGTTTTCTTTTGTATTTAAATAAATTTTACAACAGAAAAAAAAATTACCAATTACATATGATAGTGAACATAAGCAGGCATCGAAATATAACGATGTAGGCAGGTCATAATGCCTAGAAGGTAGGAGTGCTTTTCTCCTACGTATTACCTTTTCCTTTCATGTTATTCTTTATTTGTATGAACAACTTGCTGCCCCGGCGAACTTCCGAACCATCCTCGTACTTCAAGGAATATTATAAAAAAGAATTAGCGAAATCGGTTCAGCTGTTCTCGAGATTTGCGATCAGCAACACATTTACATATATATATATTTATATATAGAGATCTTCTATTTTTGGAATGCGATTTTATCGAGCTTACAGACACAGAGCGTTTTATTTGCATTTGATGTATATTATGTACCTACAGGCCTGTGCGGTGTACATCGCCAACATTTTCTCACAGAAATAAATATACAAATAGGTTAAGTAGGTGTATTTACTTAAGTAAATTCTAAAAAGGTCAACTTATTTGCAAATCAACTTTACTTTGACGAATGAAATGATGATGAATGAATATATTATATTAATATTATTATTTTCCTTTTTACGGTAATTTATATAGAACTAGCTGATGCCCGCGACTTCGTCCGCGTGGATTTACGTTTTTCAAAATCCCGCGGGAACTCTTTTATTTTCCCGGATAAAAAGTAGCCTATGTATGTAACAAACATACACACACCCACACACACACACACACACATACAATTTCGCCTTTACAATATTAGTCGGGATATTTTTATATTCTAATACTAATACATACTAGTATTTCATAATATTTAATAATATTATTAGGTTCTCTATCTATTTTAATCTATGCAGATTAAAATAATGCAAAAAGCAAATAATTTCTACCTCAATTTAACGAATGATTCAACCTCAAATAAAATGATAATTCTTATTATTCCACTACTTTTGAATTTTAAAAAGAACCTAGGCTAAGTAGTGCTCCCCTTTCTGCTTGAACAACATGTAAAATTAGTCCTAGGAATAAGTACCTATGACATTAGTCTATCGGGCTGGTATTTCAACCGAACCTTTCAGTCAGTAATTTGAATCCCCCATACATCGTTAAGCTATGTAACTCCAGTGCGTAACTTATATCTAACTTACAAGGTAAAGTACCTATTAAGTACGAGTAAATCAAAACACTATTCCACGAGCATTATACTGACATTGCTAAGTAGACGGCTTTGTTACAGTAGCAAAACATAGCAACCATTCTGACGACCATAATATTAATATTTAAGTACGTTTATTTTACATTATAAACAGATTAGGCATTCTTACGGCTCTGACCCAGTGGCGTGCATGTTAACTTTGTAAGTTGGTGGTCCTGGGTTCAACACCTTGCTGAACTTATAACTTCTAAATTGGTTTAAGTATGTGACTAATTCTGTTGTAGGTACAAAATTAAAATGACAGGTCCAAATGTATTGCTAACCTTTTCATCATGTTACATGCAGAAAACGATATCACTAAACTTAAAACTATCAAATTTCGTTTATTTCGAGACAGGAAACTATCAACTTTATCCGCGATTTGTTACCACCAGGGTTGGAAAAACAGTTAAAAAAACAAAACATTTGCTTAAAACATTGCCAACCCTGGCACTCATGCAACTACTAGAAATCAGCTTAACTTACCACCCCAGTTTGTAGCTGTAACGATTGTCGGCTTTTCAGTTTTGTATGTGAATTGTGATCAAAATATTGGTATGGGAGCCTCAACAGAAATAAAAACACGGGTTAGTACCTAACCTATTAAGCTTATTCTTTGTTCTCTGTAGGTATGTATAATGTATATGTTATGTAATGTAATACCTATTATGTATTCTGTTATATGGGTTTCATAAATTCTCATACAAGATGTATGATAGGTTATGTATCGCATGTTAGCGCTATCTATCTTTGACTGCATTATGGTAATTCACAATCTTATGACCTCAGTCAAGCGCACTTGTAATCTAATAAAATATATCGCGTAATTTACATTAAACTGTATCTAAAAATATCACAGTTAGGCATCTGATGCGAAATTATTGTGGTAGGTATATTGAATAATTAATTTGCCTAAAAATATGAATTTTTAGGCAAATTAAATTCTTTTCTTATTTATCTGCATTTTACTTTGATAGGTTAACACAATATTAATAAGTTTTATAACATTACATGTATTATGAGCATAATCTCGGAAAATATTGGATACTTTTGATATATACGATTAAAATTAATGTGATATAGTGTACCTACACTACCTTATGTACCTAAATGTATAGGAAAAGATCGATCTACCTAATTAAAGATGCAGCGCAAATATTTATAGTAACAATTTATTCTACAAAAAGCTTAGCTATCAGTAAATAAACCTACAAAGCTGTACCTACAGCCTGCCTATCAAGTAATTAGTCTTCTGTTACCATTCCTTATATGGGCCTTTCTCTACTAACTGGAAACTTGTCTATTGACAGTTGTCCCAACCCTATTTTTCTAGAAAATTAAAAAAATAATATGTTAAGTCGATAGATAGTTATAATATAAATACATATAAACAAGAAACCATTGTAATTTTTCCTTATTTTTCGAATTATAGGCAATTTTGTAAAAAATGCGGCAGAGGACTGTTTCGCCACCCAGAGGACTGTTTTTTCCACCCCAGAGAACAGTTTATGTCAATGTTAATATGAAGAAAAACACAATATTAATTATTAAATGTAATCAAATAAATTCTCTTCTTTATTGAATACTGTATCACATACAGAAATTAAATACTTCTAATTATCAGGAACAAATTCCGAGTTTAGCTCTCTAAGTAACGAATTAAAATAATTATAATCAAAATTAAGCTTAGGTACTAAGAATCAGCCTTGTTTACTTATCAATGCAGACTTATTTCTCAAAAACAGGTACAGGTATATTAAAATAATAAAATATTCGTTTCCCTTTTAGGGCAATGTCTGGGTTTGGCAACTTCTTTAATACTTGGTCAAAGGACACATCAGAAACATCATTTTCATCGACTCTGAATGTGTGTCCTTTGTCATCACAAATTTTTAAGAAGGTTACTGTTAGTTCGCCTTCTTCCATGTCTATCTTATTGATTACTGCAGCATAACAATATTCAGTGTTTCTTACTAGAAATTTAACCAAGACGTAATCACCGATGGTGTAATTCTGTTGGTTGATTGAACTAGGTCCAGCCAGTGCAGCGTCGTCGTCGGTCTCCATTGTGGAATCCTGTGAGTAGTCCATGTTTTCACTTGCAGAGTCTGTGTAAATATCATCTACGTTAAGTTTTGTCTTGTTTTTGTACTGTAACACTCCTAAATTGAAATGCTGGCACTCGTCTTCACAAGGGCAACTTAAACTTTTCATTATGAGTTTAGCGGCAATTGGAGCTGATTCCAGAGGACTTCTTAATATTTCAGCCTTTACTTGATGTATTTTTAGAGTGCCACTAAAGCTTTTTAAATTAACTGTTTCATTTTGAAGGTCGTCTGTCAATTCTTGGATGGCTTTATCGTTGATTGTGAACAAGGTAATTGCGGAACATCTTCGTTGAATAGCCTCTACAAATGATTCCAAGCTATCAATATCACCTCCTGTAGCGACGACGGCATCAGCGGTCCTCTTGCAGGTTGCTCCAATGCCATCAGGGGCCCCTTTGCCATGGCCACTCTCAGAATAGTTCCACGTAAACTTCTTCACATTAAAAACCTCTTGTTGAAGCCTTGATGCCAGGATGTAAAACATCGTTTTGTTTCTGTATTGAGTTACGGGTCCATCGCTGACGAAGTGGATGCTCTTTATGTTAGGTGTGAGAGTTTTAAAGATTGGCCGCAAATGTGCCCATATAGCAGCTGGTGAATGTGTGAGATTTTTGGAAACGGTACAATAAGACTTGATAGAGTTTTTGGTATACACCACCACAGTATGAAGACTTAGCTGAAGTCTCGACCCTCCAAAATGAAATGCTTGTATTTCTTGACCGTATTTGGAACAATAATTTTCTGAAAAATCCATATGTATGATAGCGTCTTCGCCAGTAAGGTTTTGTTTGTATTTCTTGATAGCATTGTATTGATGGGTAATGTTTCTCTCGTGTTGATAATAGGCTTGCAAATCCTCGTGCAGCTCTTCTATTAGTTCTCGAGGGCGAACCGTGAACGTTTTCTTTAGGTATTTGGTAACTGTTCGAGCATTCTTGGTCGTGGGGTCGTTGTAAGTTTGTTTCTCGGATATCCATTTTTTAAATTCAATAGGCTTGCTGTCATCAAACTCCCTGTAGTCAGGTCAGGATTCTTGTCGATACAGCGTTGGCAGGTTCGTGACAAACATAGCTCGTCATAGCGATTACAACATGTTTTTTCAAGCAGTGCAGTGTGACTATTGTAAGTCAAAATTCTTCGCCTGTGCAATGCTGTCAGTTTCAGATCGATGTTCGCGTGCTTTATGCAGAGGCACGTGTCACGTTCGTTTACATTTGGTGTTATGACCCAGAAAGGACGTAGACGACAAAACGTTGTGTAGCTTATTTTAAAATGTTCAGCTTGAAACTTCTTGTATAAATTTGCGATGCTATCCGATAGATATCTTTTCTGTTTTTTAACCCCTTTTCTGGTCAGGCATTCTCGTTTTCCTGCGCCAAGTCTGCTGTTGTCATCATTTTCATAGAAGGTTTGTACAGTATTTATGCAATCAGATGAAATTTTGTCTTTACGAGTCCGAAGCTTGGGTACTGAAACTGATTGACGCGCTGACTTCTGAATTGTTTTATAAGATATAGCACTATCTTTCACTTCCACCATAACTTTCGCCACCACTTGTACTTGTGTATTAGTTGACCGGACACGACTTTTCCGAATATTTGTTTTTCTTTGCAGGTTTTTAAATTAGCGTAGTTTTCTTTCAGCTGTGCATTCAACACTTCACCGAATAGCGCCTTTTTGACTAGTTCTCTGCGAGTTTCTGGCGAATCACACATTTTGGTAAGTTTAGTGTTAGGTGTGTCTACATTTTCCTTTGTCTTAGCTTTTTCCAAACGTTCTAATCTCTTCCTATACTTCTCTGATTTTTTTTTGTAATACTCGATCTTTTTGTCTTTATCCTTTATAATTTTGTCACGTTTCTTTCTAGCATTACGCTTTCTCGCATTACTTGCATCACTTCGTGGAATGGTCATAGTTAGTATTGATGGAGAGACAGAACTTTGAGGAGGTGAACCCTCGGATTCGGGGGTATTTTGTCGTACAAAATTGTTTGTAATTTCTTTCAAAGCTTTTTTTTTTGCGCGATAGGTAGCACAGTGCTTTCTCCATTCTTTAGTCACAGCTTTGTGTTCACGTCGACTCATATCTTTAACTGGCTTTCTTGTACCTTTGTCCTTCTTTCTCTGGTAGTTTCGTCGTTCTTTTTCCTTCAATTGCTCTCTTTTTACAGGGTCATTTTTTAGCCGTTGATATCTTAATCTTTCTGCAATTCGTTTCTGCTCTTTTATTTCTTTGGTTTTAGGTTTCTTTTTTGGTGGCATTGCGGCAATACTAAAACAATAAAACATACTTTCAATATTTAAAAAAAAACGTACAGGTTTAAAAACACGTATGTTACGTTAACTTTACGTTACTAATTACTATTATTTTATATTCCAAAATCCATAATAATAGAAAACAAAAGACCTGAATTAGCGTGACAATATTGGTAAGAAAGAAAGAGGCTATCGACAAGCAGTAGGTTAGCGCAGACTATAAAGAATATTAATAATAAACACGGACGTCAAATAAAACAGTCCTCTGTCACATTGAACAGTCCTCTGTGTTATAAATTTCCAGAAGACTGTTGCACAGAGGACTGTTATTTTTACGTAAAAAATGTCATACCACGTATCAGTTTAAATATTACTTCATAACACAGAAACAGCTATAAATTATCACACTGAGCAATTATTTTGTTAAATAAATATAATTACAACACATAAAACACCGTAAAATAGACTTACCAGAGGAATGTTCACTCGACACTACAGAAACGTGGCCCCCACACAGACGCGGAGTTGTCACTGCGCAAAATGGCGGCGACTTGTTTAGCATGGCGACCGAGCAAACTTCACACTGTTAACGTTCGGTTTCAAGGGAAATGTAACCACAATAGTGTTTAATATTTTTGTGGCGCGATATATTCAAATTGTTCAGAGGACTGTTCAAAAATGTATGGACAAAATTCGAACACTAGTTTTTAGTACTAAAAAATTATCTAAAATTATAATTGTTTTTTGTTCACATGCATTCAATATTCTTTATGTTTATAGAGTTATAAGATTTTACATTTTTAAACACAACTAATAAAAACCGAACCGAATCATACTCGATCTGGAATTAGGACATAACAGAGGACTGTTTTTAATGGCTTTTAGACCGAATTTATTAAATGATAATGATTCTAAATATTGATTAAGCTTGGCTCCTTAAATAACAGGTTATATATTGTGTGTTTTAATAAATAAAACTATGCATTAATATAGCCAAAGTAAAAAAAATGCTAGGACAATGATTTTCCTGTTAGTAGAGAAAGGCCCATATAAGACAATGGGTATTGATCTAACATTTTATACTTAAGTAGTTCAAGGGAAGATCTTTCTATTTTAAACTGTATCCTTATCACTTACTCATCGTCAGACAAGATCAGAATATTATAAGTAAGTGGTTCAACAACACTATATCATATAAAAACATAGATATGATAAACTATTAACCTTTATAAGATGACAAGAAAATACTATATTAAATAAAAGAAGAAGAAAGAAGAGAAAGATAACTTTGGTGCAACGATTTGTCTTGATATTAAGGTATAGAACGGTTTGATGTTAGATTTCAAAACCAATTCTAGACTTCTCTCTGATAACTTAAAAGACTGCTAGCCTGAGTCCTATAGGTAGTATAATCCACGTTTTTATTGTCTACATATTCCTTTTTAATTTCATGTGGCGATCAATGGGATTTAAGCATTAAAACTTACATTATGTATAGCAAATTACACAAAATATTTTTTGGAAAACTTTGAACCAGGAACACTTACTTATACTTATAAAAACAGATCATATTATTTTGGAGTTACAATAATTGATAAAAAGTTTGAAAGAAATAATAGATTTTAATTTTATTAAGGTCTAAGAGATTCAAGGAAGCTTGCAAAGTTCCACTGGAGCAGATCTTATTGAGTTAGAGTTAATAAAATTTTATTTTTCCTTTTATTAACAGTTATTGGAACCATTTATTTGTCCTGAATATTATGAAATTTATATTGTAAAGAAAACCTCGAATGATTGTCATACAGCTCAAACCATTAGGTCTTAAACTTGCCCAATGGGTAATCGCGCAAGAGAGAAACCAGACCAGCACACTTTCTTTAGAGTTCCCGGAGCCGCTTAATATACCTACGCTGAGGGCGTTTTATTGGGTAAAAATCCCACATAACAACCCGATCTCTTCCTAATGAAATCAGGTATCTTAAGATTTCCCCTTTTAAGAAACTTGAGAGTTTACACTTATTCCTATAGGTGACGTAGCCTTCCACTAAGCAAATATTTTCAGAAATTCCACCTGAGCGACGCTGAGGTGCGACGGTTCAGTTAGTATCAAGTGAATATCCAAATATCCAAAGTAGGTATAATATAATAAGTTAGTATATTCTGTTAGTTTTTGTTTAAGCCACTCAACCTTGCTCTATTCGATAAACCTTTGTACCCATTCATTATGAAAATGTGAATTAATTATATCTAACAATACGCAGAAACACCTACCAAATTTTTGCCCTTCCTACCGAGAAGAACCACCAAGAAACTCGGCAGTTGCCGTTTTCGAAAATTCAATAGGTAAGGTCGGTCAGTACGCAAGAAAGATATTTATTTATTCTTTATACCATAAAAATACAGAACCAGGGATATTTTATGTCACATTATAATCTGATATCATTTTGTTATGCTAAATTAAAATTGACGTCCCAAAAAGAGCGAAGGTGATGGAAGAAGGTATTTTGTTAAATGAACATTTTTATTATGATGGCGACATCATAACAAAATATTCATGAAACCTTGAAATTTAATATCCCTTTTACGATAAACGATAAAAACATAACTTAAAAAACATAACATGCATATTTTGCTACTTTAACGTTTCCATTTTAAGTTTAATTTTTGGTCATATACATATAATTTTCTGAAACCTTAATAACTTAAATAATTATGGTTTACTTTTGTGCAGAATTACATTAAAGTTATTTTAACTATTTAAGTAATTGCACTAAACAGTAGCATGTGATACAAACATTTATGGAGTAATTAAGTAACACGTATTTGTTGAAGTTAATGTACCGTACCTATCTCCTATTTGAAATTTAGAAAGTTAGGAAGATTTTTTATGAATTGAACATAACAAAATTTTAGTGAAAATCTCGGAAGAGTGAAGAGTTTTTATGGAATAATTTGAGCACATGACGCCAATAAATAACTTACTCGTATAATAAACGACGACAGCGGTATACTCCATTTCAGCCGCCGACACTTCAGAAGTTCGATAAGATATTTAAATTGCCTCAAATTCTTCGATATCCAAACTTGGTTCGCAATGCCAAAAACTTCTGCCTTCCTCCATTGAGATGACAAGTTCTTGTTTATCAAAGTTTTCTGGATTTCATTTCCGTCCCCATGGAATTAGGCCATGCGTGTTCCTTTAAGATTGTTATATTGATGCTGCCAGCTAGACATTAATCTTGATAAGTAGATTAAACTGCGGCTCATCTCAAGGTTGATTTTGATAAGCAGAGCATGTAATAGTTGCTGAAACTTCCTTCAATAATGGAGCAACATTATGTATAATAGTAGTACGAGTATGTACAAGTTTTAAGGTTAAACTTTGTACGTTTGCTTTACAATCCAATGTATCGTGGTCCAATAAAACACTGATGTAGCTGCGAATATATTTTTAATAAAATAATTAAAGATCTTTAATATTCCAATTGTCTGTTCAGTTTCCGATATTTTATTTTATCTTTTGTAAGGGAGGTTCATTTACTGATAGGAATTTACCTTGCTTTTTTTAGTTTGTTTTGTAGTTAGATTGTGTAGGCATTTAGCTTATTGGAATATGTCAGTTGCAAACAGCGAATGTCAAAGTCGCATTGCTATTACTATTATCACAGGTAATTTATTCGTAAACAAAAGGCACACTGTAACAACGTAGCTGTTACGTATCAACAACATGTGACAAAAGATGTCATTAGTGACAGAATATCTGTCTGCGATACAGAAATACGCGTACCTATAATCATCGAAAACAGTGATCTTGAATTTTGATCGTTATCCAAATTCACTTGGGCACACTACATTATGTAAACAATATAGACGTTTATTTCGATATTTTATTTATTTTATTGCTGTTTTTATTGTTGTTCGAGTACACGTTTGGAGGGTCAGGTTCGGGATGGAGTAACACAGTGTAGAGGCTGTACGGAGCATGTGTTTACCTGAGGGTTAAGACGGCAGGAGCGAGAGCGGAAACGGCGGCGGTTTGCGGGCGGCTGCGGGCCGCAGTACGCGTGTGGCCGCAATTGCCAACTGAATATGACTGCCGCTGCCACCGCCGCCGTCCGCCGCGCTTTCATCGCCTTGCGCTTATCGGCCGTGCCACCACGATGCCATAGTTGCACTGCTGCGATAACGATTTCAATCTTTTAATTGCTCCCTGTTAAACCAAACGATCTTTTCTATAGGTTATTACTACAGTTGGTTATCACGAGCAGCAATAGTATGCAAGAGGCGGCTTAACAACCACAAGGTCTGACCAGCTGTTTTTCAGTTAAATTTAGGTCACTAAATTTTGTACCTACTACGTGATTTGCTTGCACTTGACGACAATCATGCTCGATGAGCAATGATGATAGGTTGTAGAGCACTTTCCTAGAAGATGCCTATTCACTCATGCTTTGAAGGTATTTAGGCTATATCCACACATTTGTAGCAGTAACGTTGAGCAAAACGTTTCAAGCGCGTAGACCACCAACCAAAGCTGATAGAAATAATTTATCATACCATGAGCAGGATCTTTAGTAAGAAAGGCACTACCACATTTTTTTTATTTGTGTAACTTGATCCTAAAGATGCGGAAAAAATAAGTAGATCAGTTTTTTCTTCCACTTTTAGTAGAGGAGACACTTCAAGACAAGAATGAATAGGCATATTCTAGACGGGTGTGCTCTATCTTCGGCTGTATCATAACTTGCCAACAGATCTGATTGCAGCCAAGTGTAAACCAAGTTACATACGTATCTAAAGCGAAGACTTAAAACTACGACAATTGGGCACTATCTAGATAGTGACTTGGATCACATTTTGTAGAGCGCTTTCTTCAATTCTCGTGCGTTTCGTCTTTTACTTATCACCGAACAAGAGTGATACGCCATGTAATTAATATGAATTCAACATGCCTACGGTGTAATGTCAGTGCTTGATCCTGATTAGTCCAGTCCAGTTATACTGATTGGATTGTTAAATTGGAATTGAAATCCAATAGATATCTACTGGTTTGAAGTGAATACACTGTTCGCATAATATATTGCAGCAGCAATCCAGCACTGGGTGGATCATCAAAATGCCAATGAAACAAAGTGAGTAAACGCGCCATTAAAAACATAACATACAAGATAAAATTGAAAACTAAAACCAGACTACGATCGTCTTAACAAACGCTGAAATAATATAGTAAAACTAGCGTATGTTCGCGACTTCGTCCGCGTGGACTACAAATTTTCAAATCCCTATTTCACCCCCTTAGGAGTTGAATTTTCAAAAATCCTTTCTTAGCGGATGCCTACGTCATAATAGCTATCTGCATGCCAAATTTCAGCCCGATCCGTCCAGTAGTTTGAGCAGTTTGAGCTGTGCGTTGATAGATCAGTCAGTCAGTCAGTCAGTCACCTTTTCCTTTTATATATATAGATTGGGCTTCTGTCGCTTGATATATTTTATTAGTACACTATATTTATATTTGTGAACTCAGTATTTTTTTCCTCTTTCATTTGACATCCCACTCGATACAATAGCAAAAAAAAATTAAATTTTGGATGTAACAGCGAATTAGTTTACACTTCATTCATCAAAATCGACCCAGTAGTTTAGACGCTACAATGGAACACACATAAATACAAACATACATACATAGACTACCAAAATCATAACCCTCCCTTTTTTTTGGCTTCGCCGTAGTCAGGTAAAAATTTAGTGACCAGCATTTTAAGCTGAAGCAGCATTCCTGAGGTAGAAGTAATTTGTCAGTCGACGTGAGCGCTCACCTGTATGCTGTATAATATAAACGAAATATAAATATGTATTTTAGTTCAGCTGGGTACACAATGTCACGTTCATAACAAAGTTTCTTATTTAAAACGAACAGGATTTAAGTGAAACTCTGCCACTATCGCGTATTTGTAGGGTGTTATAAGTTTGATAGTTGGGGCAACTTAAACAAATAAACCTTTCGCTTTTGTTTCAGATATTGTTTTCCTTTATTTAAGTGCCTTAACTGTTTTATTTAAAATACACGCACGTGACTTTCGTGTATCAGCCTTCGTAGAATATTTAGCCCTTGTCTGCAATCTCACCTGGTGGTAAGTGATGATGCAGTCTAAGATGGAAGCGAACTAACCTAACCCCTGCCACGAATCGAACCCGGAACCTCCGACTAATAAGACCACAGCGCCAAGGAGGTCATCAAAACATAAACACAGACAAACAAGTCAGTCTTTAATAAGCTGATAAAGAAATTAAGAACGGTATACTATGAAATAATTCACTACTGATATTTTATTGTCTCATTTAATAAGTCATTAGACTATTGTTAATTAATTCAAAAATATTTATTCAAACTTTGTTTCTAATATTATGCTTGTATAAATTCTAACTTGATTTAGGTAATAGGTCAATGAATTAATTATTAAATAACTAAGATTTATTAATATAATAACATTCAAGCCTATTTGAATTTGACTATTCGTGATTAATTATTCTGGTATTTATTTGGCAACTGTCAATCGAATATTTGTCGAGATTTAATGATAACCAGTTATTTAACGCGACCACATTCACGTTTTCTGAAAATTCCTCTCGTGGACGAAGATATTTTTTCTCAGTAAAAAGAAGCCTATTTCCGTAGCCAGATTGCAAACCATCTATTGTGAAAATTCTTCACGATAACTGATTTAGCAGTGAAACTGTAATAAATACCTACCTTTATACTTATAATGCATGTTTTTCATGAATTTCAGTATTTATTCATGAGAAAACTTTCAGACTTCACTGAATACCAACGATAATATTATTAGTACGGTTAACAGAATCACATGAAAAAACAAATAATAATAATTTACTTATTTCACAGTTAGAGCAAGAAATACGGGTTATAAAAAGACAGTACTTCGTCCATTATGCTGATATTGTGATCACTTCTCTAGCTCAAGCTCCAATCAACTGCTTCTTTCCACCTTGAATCTCTACCAAGTTTAGTCGCTCCACGTTGCTTTTTTCAAGACAAAGGCAAAGGTCATAAATTACAAAGGCTTTTTGTATGCCACGCTAAAGATTAAAACCTTCAAATATTACTTTATTACTAGTTAGTCAAATATTATTAGTTTTGATAACTGGCCGAGTCTAAATATAGTAACCAAAAGCCTGTTTATTAGACAATTCCTTTACAAAATCATGACAAGTATAAATAAATCACGACATTATTTTAACATTACTGTGACCCGTCAGATTTTTTTTCTCACCAGTTTATGTGGACGGAAGTTTAAATAAAATATAAGTATTCATAAATAGTTTTGCAATAAATCCTCCTGGATTTTGCAAAAAAGGAGCGTATCCTTACTAAATATCTATACTTCAAGATTTGTCTACACTTGTCCCACAATCCGGTCCTAATCTCAAGGTACCTACTTGAACTTGAAAGACGCACGATCGGAATCTCAAGTTGTACCACACAAGGGACGCAATTTCGGAACAGAGCACTCTATTTTGGTTCCCAAGTAGTTCAAACAGGTAAAACTCAGTATCTATTACGTTTCCTTGTGTTTTGGTAAGCATATTTTCACCGGTCCCGGTAGTAATCAGTTAGGTAACTGAATGTAGCTTTTTGAAAATAATAACTGCAGTTTCTTGCCGGCATTTCTGCTTTACCCTGTGGTAGTAGACCGTAGAGTCGTGACTTGTTAAATGCGCTATGTCATGGCCTACATAAAATCAATAATTTTCCCATTATAGTGTAATGGGAAAATGACCCTGACCAGTTAAAGAGGTTTGATGGGATACCTACGCTTCGTGTGAAAACCTGAAGCCTGAAATCGATTTAGAATAATGAATAGAACTTGGTCAAATATCGGACATGATATATATTTGTACCACAGAATACCAACTGCCTATTACTAGGTAAGTAAAGAAGATACACTCACTCCCCACCAATTTATCGACACCTGCAACGTAATGGTACGACTTCTGGCTAGCGTCATTCGATTCTCAACTTGCTGTCACGCGAGCGAGAAGCACTGATGTTACGTATAGCGTTGTCCTTGTCTCACTCGATTATCTTCGATCATAGGTACCTATAGTACGCGATAGGTCGAAATGGCAATCGGGGTATGAGGCGGGGGACACCCGCAGGTCACCCTCACTATCCCGCACGGGGTTAGCGTGGGGGCTGTGCGGGTGTGCGGGGCGTCCCGACCCCAATTGCCATTTCGACCTGTCACGTACTTATACCTCAGTCCTACCGTTGCCCACATACAAAAATCGTGTGCGGAGAGGCCAGTGTTCCGGTAGTAAATACCTAGTAGTAGCTAGTACCTAGTAGTAAGCCTGACGCTTAATTGGAGAGGAAAGGGGAATATTAGTCATTTAAAAATGGCAAATATTCTTTAAAAAAAAAAAAAATTAAATCAGTTCATTTGTATGGAGTGTCGGGGGTATACTTGGATGCAGAAGAGGTAAATCATCATCATGATCAACCCATCGCCGGCCCACTACAGAACACGGGTCTCCTCTCAGAGTGAGAAGGGTTTTGGCCATAGTCCACCACGCTAGCCATGTGCGGATTGGTAGACTTCACACACCTTTGAGAGCATTATGGAGAACTCTAAGGCATGCAGGTTTCCTCACGATGTTTTCCTTCACCGTTAAAGCGAGTGATATTTAATTTCTTAAAACGCACATAACTCCGAAAAGTTAGAGGTGCGTGCCCGGGACCGAACCCCCGACCTCCGACTAGAAGGCGGACGCCCTAACCACTAGGCTTGCACAGCTTACGTAAATAGACAAACTAAATGCAATAACAAACAATACAAACATAGACGTTATGTATCTAGAATTTCCATAAACCGAGCAGAATTCAGATTGGCATCCATTAACAGAGGCTGTTCAGCTTTGGAGTGCAAAATTTATACTCGTATATCGACACTGGAAACAGAAATTGCCGTTCGGTATAACATACATTTTCTATTACACGAATTGAATTATTAACTCAAATAACAAAACATTCGTGTATTTGAAAGAACAAAATACCTAATTAACTATTGAATTGTTCTCAGTAACTACACCAAAATTATAAAAAAACCGGCCAAGTGCGAAACAGGCTCGCGCACCGAGGATTCCGTACTACAGTCGTATTTTATCGTCATTTTGCATTGTAAATTCAGTTTTAATAAAAATCGGATGGCTAGAACAGAAACTACCTACTTATACAAAACTCAATTGTTGCTTTTTCAACTATGAATAAATAAAATCAAACGGTGCAATCAGTGGCCTAAGCAGTTAAGTTTTCAAGTAAAACAGAGTGAAGTACTATAACATTGGAATGGATAATTTGGAGATATCGAATGAGCAGTCTCTGTTCATACTAAGTACATGGCAGATTCACTCTAACGCTCATATTACGTTAGTAAAATTGAAAAGGGCTAAATAAGAACTCTGGAAATCTAAAATGGCTCTGGAAATATAAAAGCTCAGCCAAAATCGTTCTGGTTCTACTTTTATTTCTAGGCCAGTTTCCGCTCTTCGACGACACGCCGTTCTACAGAGCAGGTAATCTCATCCGCAGTACGTGACCCTCTAGTTATCAAACTGATCGCTTATTTTGCGCTTATATTGACCTCAACTAGTATATTTACTGTATTCACATTCTTCGAAATCCCGCGGGAACTCTTTGATTTTCTTTGGTAAGATATATTCTTTTTAAAGATACCAAGTAGGGTATCCTATGAAAGGTTTTTACCCTATATGATAAAACAGATTTTTTCAATGCATAATACTTTGATTTATCGTGAAAATGCCGAAAAAATACGACTGTAATACAGAACCCTCAGCGCGCGAATTTATTTCGAACTTGGTCGGTTTTTTTTAATCTTAATTGCACACAAATGCAAGGATTTACAGAAAATAATATAACTTTAAGTACCTAAGTAGGTGTCGGGCTATTAATAAACTACAATATATAATAATATCTACTTAGCACAGTAACAGAGATAAAATATATAATAGTTTTTCAAAACACCTTTAAACCTTTTTTAAGCGACTTGAATTATCTGATTTCTGCAAGGGAGTGCCAAAGCTTGAAACAACTTGCCGTGAACGAGTTTATATAAAACTCAATTCAACTGAAAAAGTACACACAGTATGGGTGTGTAAAAACAAAAATGAAAAATCATTTCATTCCAATTCTTAAATTACTTAGTTCAGAGAATTATAATATCTTTTTCTGTGTTTCACTTCAGCAAAAGCTGCAGGTTTATTCAAAACCAGAACAAAAGGATTTGTTTCAGGTACAGTGTGATCTTTTATTGAATAAAAACTGTTTGCACAGGTTTAATGAAGATTTTTCATTAGCAAACAGTACTCGTAGTTTTATACATCCATACTCATATCTACTAATATTATGAATGCGAAACTGTGTCTGTCTGTCTGTCTGCTAGCTTTTCTAGTTTAACCGATTTTGATGAAATTTGGTACACAGTTAGCTTACCTCCCGGGGAAGGACATAGGCTACTTTTTATCCCGGAAAATTAAAAAGATCTCACAGGATTTTTAAAAACCTAAATCCACGCAGACGAAGTCGTGGGCATCATCTAGTACCTACATAAAGCTCAAACCGGCAAAGCAAATCAAAGCGACGCATTAGTAAACTGAAATTAATTAGGTCCGCAAAATATACCTATACGATGTCCGAATGCAGACGCCTACTTTGTTTTAGTTTTGTTGAATTTGTTTTTCGCAATTAGGTAATACTCGTACTATGCACATTACGTTGTGAAGAGAGAGGTGAGAGTCTAATTAACCGACTTCCAAAAAGGAGGTGGTTCTCAACTCGGCCCGTTTTTTTCGACTTTTTTTAAATGAATGTACATCGATTTTTTCCAGGTTTCTTAACCGATTTGCAATTTTTTTACGATAAAACATTAACCGTAGTATGCCTTCAGCCTAGGAAATTTCTTACAAATAATTTATTTTAATTATTTGGCTATCTCAGTTTAATCGTGATTGAAAACTAAACATTTAGAGTTTCTTAATTCTAATGTTGTATTCAGCATGGGAAACGATGAATTATTAATTGCAACTTCTCAAGCTAAATTCTGAAAACAGAGTTTCAACTTTCAACCAGCTACCGCAAATTGTTAGTCTTATTTCAATGGTTTCAACTTATCATAACAAAGTTTATGTTATGGTTATAAACAAGATAATTTGTTAGCTTTTAATTGTTTTTGATTACCTGTATTTTAGTTACCTTCTAGTTAGGGGTCGATTCATATTGATTGGCATAACTTGAAGCTTATTTCTAAAACCCTACATAGCATATTGAAGTTGTGATAGCCTAGTGGTTAGGACGTCCACCTTCTAATCGGAGGTCGGGGGTTCGATCCCGGGCACGCACCTTTATCTTTTCGGAGTTATGTGCGTTTTAAGTAATTAAATATCATTTGCTTTGCACGGTGAAGTAAAACATCATGAGGAAACCTGCATGCCTGAGAGTTCTCCATAATGTTCTCAAAGGTGTGTGAAGTCTACCAATCCGCACATGGCCAGTGAGGTAGACTATGACCAAATCCTTCTCATTCTGAGAGGAGACCCGTGCTCTGCAGTGAGCCGGCGATGGAATGATCATGATGATGACTTTGACTCTTATCTTAGCAACGTAAAACACACACTTGCGTTAAAAATCGCAAGGATGTGAGGAAAGAATTGACGAAGGATTAGAATAAATATAATTAGTAATAGTATAGGTATACTTCCTTTGTGCACCCATTGGCACTTCACGAACACAAAGGAATAAGACGCGGGCGCAGTCGCGTGCTTTTAATTTCATATTTATAGTTTTTACAATAAACTGTCAATAAAATGTCTTTGGTTTCACAATCACTGCTTGTTTCGTTCGACTGCTGAATGGTGATCTACTTATGTTGTGTTTGAGACTGGGAGTATGTGTTTTTTTTAATAGTAAGTAACATTTTTAATAAGTAATGCCTTGGCGTTGATGGTCTAGATAAAATCAATGATAAAGTCAAACATTAATTATTATCTAACTAGCTGATACCCGCGACTTCATCCTCGTGGAATTAGGTTTTTTAAAAATCCTGTGGGAACTCTTTGATTTTCCGGGATAAAAAGTAGCCTATGTCACTTTCATGGTCTTTATCTATACCCATGCAAATAATCACGTCAATCCGTTGCACCGTTGCGACGTGATTGAAGGACAAACCAACAAACCAACAAAGCAATGAACGAACACACTTTCGCTATTATACCTAATAAACTACTGGACTGATAAATACAAAATTTTATCCATATCGAGGGTCGTGTAGCGATAAACTACGTTGCTCGTTTAAAGAAACAGCATTTCATGTATTTTCATTGAAGTCTGTATTGAAGTCTATACTCCATTAAGTAGGTATATAGTGGGAAATTTTGCCATTTGAAAGCAAGCGGGGTTAGTGCAGAGAGCACTAATACCTAATACCTATAAGTACACAACCACTATAGTGCTACAGCTTCGCCCGGGCCTATATTGAACGCCTGACCCGCGCATGTCGATTCGCCTGCACTCGGTTAAGACTGTACGATACGGTTTATTTTAATTGATTTTTATTATACACTTTTGCGGCTAAAATGTTAATGCACCTAATAATCACCACCCGTTCTGTGGTAGGATAGGTAACCGCAAATTCTTTAAGAGAAGTTTCGCTAACGCGCTTCTTAGCGCCCACCATACAAACTTTCTTGTTTCTTTAGTTCTCATAAATTGTATAAGTACCTACATCCATATCCATATATTATAAATGCGGAAATGTGTCTGTCTGTCTGCTAGCCTTTCACGGCCCAACCGTTAAACCGATTTTGACGAAATTTGGTACAAAGATAGCTTGCATCCCGGGGAAGGACATAGGCTACTTTTTATTCCGGAAAATCAAAGAGTTCCCATGGGATTTTTAAAAACCTAAATCCACGCAGACGAAGTCGCGGGTATCATCTAGTTATCTATAACTCTAGATTAAGATAATTGGCAGTGTTTCACCCCCATGTGACACGTAAAGTCGTCGGTTGATCACCTGATCACTCTCCGGGCGTGTCAGATTGCCGTTCCATCGTCATTTCTCTCTATTATGTCTTCTGTGGTTCTGGCAACTTGCTTGAATAGCTGGTGCAATTAAGTCAAGTTACACAAATAGTGTGGCTGGTAGTTTTTTAAAGCGTTGCTTGTTTTATATAACATTCGTTATCATCACAGAGCATTGTATCGGTATCGTTTAAAAATACTGTATTGATTTAACAAACAGCAATGACTTTTTCATAAATGTTTTTTATAGATACCCGTTCCTATAGAGATAGCTAATTGCTAATAAATAATATGAAATGAACGCTGAGGTAAATATATCATTTAGTATGGCCGCGAACATATGAAATGAAATGAAATGAAATGAAATCATTTAATTTTGCTAAATGTGAGTAGCAAATGATCGTACATCGGTCGGATCGGTGGTCCCTTTCACATTTTGCCATTTATGTATGGCATATTATTGTAATGTGGCCAAAAAAACGGGCCAAGTTGTACTGATTTAACATTTACACCCTAAGACATAGTAACATAGTTAGCCTTTCTACACCCAGGCTAGTGGCTCCTCGTGAGCGTTATAGCGTGCTACACACTTTTTGACTTTTTTTACAGTTAAATAGAGCTAGTAAACCAAACTCCGAGCAGGTTCGCTTGACAAATTACCTGGGGTATTGCAATTCGAGGCGCTATCTTCGGCTTCTAGCCTAACTTATTAACGCCTCTCGACGGAGGCGGAAAGAGGTCATCAGATTCATTAATAACTTCAGGTAGCTAACCCAACTTTATTTGTAACTTAATTGAAAATTGTGGTTAATAGCAAAAGTTTTAATAAGAAAATTTTGGATTTATTTTAATGTAAAAGAATAGAGTCACGTCACGTATCAGTCTGTTTTTTTTGTTTTTTTATTCAGATAGGTAGATACAAGTTAGCCCTTGACTGCAATCTCACTTGGTGATAAGTGATAATGCAGTCTAATATGGAAGCGGGCTAGCCTGGAAGGGGTATGGCAGTTTTTACTAAGCCCACACCCCTTTGGTTTCTACACGGCATCGTACCGGAACGCTAAATCGCTTTCCGGCACGGCTTGCCGATAAGGTAGTAACTAGCCACGGCCGAAGCCTCCCACCAGACCAGACTAGAAATTTGGAAATTAGAAAATTCCAAAGCCCTGCCGGAAATCGAACCCGGGACCTCTCACTAATAAGACAACAGCGCTTACCACTGCGCCAGGGAGGTCGTCAAAGGTTTGAAAGTAATCTCTTCAATTACTTACATATTCACCAATTGATTCTAAACTTAAAGTATCTTTTGAAGAGGGTTTTTCGTAGTCGTCGTCGTTGTTATACCAACCAATAAACATCCATTGCTAGATAAAAGTCTTTTGGAATGCTCTCCATAAAACATTTTTCAAAGATAAAATATAACGAACAAACGAGCCGCTCGGGTCACCTGATGTTAAGTAATTTGTAACCCTTGAACATTTTGCAACACTAGAGGAACCACCAATGTATTGCCAGATTTTCAGGAATTTGCCCAATACCGCCGGAAGGAATTGCTTACACAATACGGTATTTGACAAGTAGTCAAATCAGTAACTTTTTATCAAACGTCAAAACGCGCGCTTAGTATGCGATAGTCTATGAAATACCGGTGTGTGACCCCACAATCATTTGACGTGCTTTTTTAGTTCAATCGATAGTTTAAAATGGTTATTATTACACGTAAAACCACCAAAGAACGTGGATTTTACGTATTTTGGAAGACCCTCTATTTAATAATCACTGAGAAATAATTTATTTTTGATGTACTCAAATACCCAATTTGCATGTGTGTAAAAAATATCTGGCACAACGGGTGGTCGATGTGCACGAGGCATCCAGGTGGTGAGAGTGAAATTGCTTTCGGTGGCATGCGGTACGCTAAGTCTGAAAACTCACCGGAGTGTTCCTTAATAATATAGATATAAGTAGGTAATACTAACGGCCTCACGAAATAGAACGAGATTTAGTGATCTAAAAAAATACTTCATAGCAAGTGCACATACCAAGTTGTGTGGTTTTTGTACGCAATTTGAATGTTGCACTGGTTGTAATTACTTCGTGGACTGTATGATTGTTAGGAAATATAAATAAATCTCTTATAGATAGGAAAGTATTGTACTAACCTTATATCCTCTTTAGCATCCTCTCCCTCTGGTTATGCACGTCGCACTTGAGCTGGTTAGCACACACTCACAATATAGGCAGAGAATCCTTTGACTTGTTTGATCCTTAAGGAAACGTTCCTGGATCCTTGCGAATAGATAGGAAAACACCAATACGTGCCCCTACTTCGTTTACATTCGCGAGGCAAGTGATTTTTATATTGGTGGCGCCACTATTCTGCCCAGGCGCCGACTTGTCATTTACCAAAGTAAATACAAGTTAGTACAACTTATAACTACCTATCTTTATTAATAGGCAAAAGATCCGACACTAGTAAATAAGTTCGCATTAAGAAAAATAGATTTTAGGAGACTAATACATATATACATACCGTAATATTTGGCAGGGTATAGTTTGGAAGTCATGTTAAAGAAACATGTCAATTAACAACATACAAAGAAAGACTGAAAATTTCCCCTTTATAAATTTTTGTGTGCCGTAGTTAAGCAAGAATTTTCTTAACCATTTTGTTTTTGGCTAATTTTATTGTTCCTCGCCTACCTTGACACCTGTCTCTATAAATCTGAGGATCTGAAAGTAGCCCGTGTGTAAACGAACCAACTTTATTAAGATTTCGAAAGTACGTTGTATAAAATACAATAGGTATGTGAAGAAACTTGGCATATCTACTTACTTTTTATTATTAAGAGAGTTTCCTTCTTACTTTCGTTATTAAAAGGTAAAACTTTTATCCGAAGTTTAGGAACGAATATGATCATGCCAAAGTGTTGCTAATAATAAAATGCGGTTAAAGAAATGCGCTTCAAAAGTTGGGTACGCCATTTTTTAATTAAATTTCAGGTTGCTTTTTTAAGTCCTTTTGGCAAATAGCCAGAACGATATGAAAGTAGTGGCGTATATCTGGTAGTGGTGTAATGTTTGCTAGTCGAGCATGCGTCTATTTGACAATTTGTGCTTGCATCGGCGTTGTAAGCGAGTCTTTGCGTTCACAGAATAATACCACTGAGTGTGACTCCAGCTAAGCGTAAGCACAATTTATTTATAGATCTCGTGCAGCAATCCCATAAGCAAATAACTGCCCTGATAAATTAGGCCCTTAAATTTATAGTTGTTGTGTAAGATAAGGTGAATTAACGAATTCCAAATGCTTTTGAACTTCTTTTACCTCACTAAGGAGTGTAATTAACTGAATTAAAATCTAAAGTTACCTTCCAAAAAAGATAAAACGATTAACCAGAGGGTTAACAAAACTTTCGCAGACTTACTACGTACGGATAATACGTACCTGATAACCATAGTTATCTAAGTTTTTTTTAATAGGAAAATTACAATAAAACTTAAAGCTAGCCTTATCTAATTACTATACAAATCATGCCCGCGTGGAATGGTGCCAAGAATACTGGCTGCGTTCCACCACTGCGACCACCGAAAAGCACAGCGTTGGCAGACCTCTCACTATTTGGAGAGAGGACATGAAATGAGTTGCAGGGAGTTGCTGGATTCACACATTGTTGCAAGACCGTGGCGTGTATACAAATAAATTAGCGTAGAATACTAATTTACCTACAGTTTTAAGCAATGGGTCTCTATCGGTTGATGATCATGATGATAAGTAAATGGAAATAAATTAGCGTAAGTAGAATACTAATTTACCTACAGTTTAAAGCAATAGGTCAGTGAAGTTTATTGCGCTAAGTACGTAAACAAGGCCATCTAGATAACATCACATTCAGTGACGATTAGTGCAAATAGCATTTAGTGCATGTTTGGGATATCAAATTAGAGAACCAGAAATTCAAATATTGCCTTTAAAATAATCGTAATGGTTCTAACCGCTCAATCGACATATCTACTGCCTACAAATTCCAAAACTTAGTGGTAAGGAGATGCAATTATCATGTTGGCACTTTTCGGCACGGAAAAAGGATACACAATCTAATGGAACTTTTAAGTAACTAAAACTTAATGGATACCTGAAGGGCGATTTCGTAAAATCTGCATCAGTGCGAAGTCGCGAGCATAAGCTAGTATTATATTTAACCGACTTCAAATGAGCCTGCCTATGAGGTACCATTGTGGAGTCTCATAAAAATATGAAGTCTAGACGATTCGCGCAGCTAAAGCTAATTGGCACCGGCACGAAAAAGTATTATTATGGAACTATATTAACTCTTGTATACATAATATATTCGGAAATAAATTTAATTATTATTCAATTTTTAGTGTTTGTGTATCGAAGTCGGTTTTTATTTTTTTTTGTAATTTTTTTTTATATAAAATAAGGAAGGTCTGGTATGCGCTGGCAATGTTAAAGTGAACTCAGAAATGGATTTACTATACCTACTTGTAGTTTCATTAGTATGCAAATAACGGATAATCTTCCACATAATATATATTAATACAAGCAATAAATCAAGCGTCAAGTAGGCTACGGAAGCTACCTGCCATATTATTGTAAACTAGCTGATTCCCGCGACTTCATACGGGTGGATTTAGGTTTTTAAAAATCCCGTGGAAACTCTTTGATTTTCTGCGATAAAAATAGCCTATGTCCCTCTCCAGGTCTTGAACTATACCCATGCAAAAAATCACGTCGATCTGTTGCTCCGTTGCGACGTGATTGAAGGACAAACCAAGAAACAAATACACTTTTACATAGCGATCGTAAGAAATGTAGGCTAATCCTTATTCGAATGTGTGTATGTCTTTGCTAGCTTGTCATGATCTATCTGTTTTAACCAATTTGATGTAAGATGCAGAGGAAGTTTGCATCCCAGGGATGAGCATAGGCTACTTTTATCCCGGAAAATTAAAAAGTTCCCACAGGATTTAAAGAAACCTATATCCACGCGGACAAAGTTGCGGACATCATCTAGTATCATATAATCTCTATATTAAGAAAGCTTACAAGTAATTTATAACTCGAGAACCACTAGAAATAAAGGACAATGGGCCAAATACAAGGGCCTTGGCGCTCAGAGCGGCCACTTTAGAAATATGATTTTTTAAATTCTATATGACGAAAGTAATCACGCGTAGTTTGATCCAAAGCTAAAATTGATTTAGGAAAAGTTAGGAGAAAATATGACAATCATTAGCTAATAAACACACAGGACATGGCATTGCCAGCGCTAAGCCTGCGGGAACCGATAGGGTATGGATTTTATCATCTACATTCTGCATCATCACTTATCTCTAGGTATGATCGCAGTAAATAGTTAAGTAACTAATCAGATTGAAAGAAATTGTGAATTTCTTTTTTACCCACTCAGGTAATTATTTAATCGGACCGATAAGTATACCTACTACATATATGGGTTGTAACCAGAACGCTAGCAAAAACTTAGCGTTATTGTTATACTATCTAAACACAATCCAATACCAATAACCATTTGCCTCACTTTGTAGTTTTAGTAATTTAGTATTTTTCAAACCAGCATCGTATAGCGTGCAATACTGGGGTCAATGTCCCACCTACGACGCGGCATTGACTCCGAGTGGCCTACTTACGCAACATTCGTTGACCTCTAGCGTCATTCAGATGTTTTATTTGCAATATATTGTGAACTTTTACAAACTATATGATATTTTTTATATATTTTTTGCATTTTTTTCTGTGGAGTCGTATCCGTAATTATATATCAGTACTATCACCTGTCTTCGTTTTTGCCAGCGTTCTGGTTACACCCTGTATTAGTTACTTGAATCACCCTGGCGCGTTGCGTGTAACCTTTACTCAGACTAACAGTAATAACTACTATTATTAATACACCACCCAATCTGTTATTTCGGATTCAATCAATCACTGTGCCCCATCGATCATTCCGTGTACTATAATGTAGGTATACTGTTAGATTGACAATAAATCTTGCATGATGTACGACGTAAAGTTCGCATTACATTTATGTCTCTATAATGGTCTAGTACAGATAAATAGATATACTTACTACTATAGTTTCTTTCCTTTTAGGTTAGATCTATACAGAAGTGGCAAATGGCCCCGTTTAAAAAACGTTAGTAGGTACTTAGGTAATAGACAGTGGGCATGGTGGAGCCTGCACAGCACGGCGGTACCTCGTGGTCAGTGAATTGCTTACTACATACAAACACAGTTGGACATAAATTTTGTGCCCAAGCTACATCTCCACCACCCCTCAATCTGCATAAGCCGTCTCTTTACCATAGCGTCTCAGCCTTTACCAAATGCTATATGATATCCAGCCTCCTTACCACATTTGTTATTATCACATTATAATAATAACTAGCTTATGCTCGCGACTTCGTTCGCGTGGACTACACTAAACTTCAAACCCCTATTTCACCCCCTTAGGGGTTGAATTTTCAAAAATCCTTTCTTAGCGGATGCCTACGTCATAATAGCTATCTGCATGCCAAATTTCAGCCCGATCCGTCCAGTAGTTTGAGCTGTGCGTTGATAGATCAGTCAGTCAGTCAGTCAGTCAGTCAGTCAGTCACCTTTTCCTTTTATATATTTAGATAAATAAATAATAAATATATCATTATTTGCAAAAAAAGATTTGACACAAGACTTTGACCACTGGCTCCCAAAGAAGTATAAACTATGTCATGGGAGTTTGCTACAGGGACATTGCTGCAGTTGCAATCGTTGATTGGCAAAAGTGGTATTCTTGCTGCAAGTGTGCATTAGAAACCAGTAGTGAGATAGAGGTGATAGCTGTTAAACTACATTAAAAGGTGAAGTCTCTAAAGATAGAATAGGTACGCTTGGGTCGAAAATTACCTAATGTTTCGTCGTCATCACCAATATACGTCCACCGCTGGACTTTCAGGAATGGCGACTGAATCCAGCGGCTCCCAGTGACGCTTCTGATATACCTAGTCTGTCCACCTTGTGTTTATCACTTCAAAATAGTGACCTATTCAAATCACAGGGTTCGAAAAACCTACCTACCCTACTGAAAGGGTAAGAACTCGTATACATAATAATTTTATACGCGACGTGAATGAAAAAGGAAAACACTTCGTGCGGATTCGTGTGATGTAAATAAACATAGGGGTGAAGACCCGCTAGATGACACATCTGCGATAAGTAGGTCTGTACTCTGTACATAAGATAATATGAATTCAAAATAATAATATATTCAGTTGATATGAAAGTTTCTTCATAACGAGTTATTCTTGAGCTTTAGATTTAACTTTCACAAAGTTTTCTCTATATCTGTGTTAAAGTACCATTTTTAGATAATCAATAAATCTGAATCCCCCTCTACATGAGCTAAGACCGTGTTTACGTGATACTAGCAAGCGAGGTGGCACGCTCGATAATTTTCCACAGATAGACCTGCAAATGTAATCTTTTTGGCGGATCAGCAACGCGGCAATACTCAAATCCACAGCGGTGCAGTGCCACCGGAAACGCATCGTTGGCTCAGTCTAAATCTATAAAAAAGACTGCCTCTTCTTTGTATTCGCCATATTCTAACTACTTAAGGGCGCTGTCAAATCGCTTCCGCTTGCGCTTATGTCTGTGGTTCAGTATTTCCATAAGTATGTAAGAGACGCAATGTCCCCGTCTATATCCGTAAGGGCATGGTGCCAAGCAGCCCGGGAAGCGTCATTTGAACTGAGTCCCGCTGACGCATCCACATACTTCTTTGTGTTCAATACACTCCAAATATCTTTCGATTCATTAACTTGGTATTTAATACTAAACTACACACTACAAATACACGTACAGTACGCGGCTAAAAGTGATGAACACCGATCTTTAGAAGGAGATAGCAGATTTGTAGAGCACTGTCTCTGTCGTTGGGGCCGACAAAACGTCATATGGGTATGAGTGATAGAGACAACGCTCTACAAAGAAAAAATGACATTCTAAAGGCCGATGTTCATCTATGTGCTAACTACTACTATCCATACTGATATTATAAATGCGAAAGTAGATCTGACTGTCTGTTGCCTTTTCACGGGTAAACTACTGAACCAATTTCGCAAAATTTAGGAAGAAGATAGTTTTCATAAGGCATACCTAAGCATCTTTGGAATAAGATATGATACTTTTATCCCAGAAAAAGATTCTAGCTTAGAAAGCAGATTGTTACTATCAAACAATATCAAACTGAACCGCCCCCGTTTCAGGTGGAAATCTTTGCCAGCCTGTCATCATCATCATGATCAAACCAACGCCGGCTCACTACAGAGCACGGTTCTTCTGTCAGAACGAGAACAGATTTGTTTCTAGTCTACCACGCTGGCCAAGTGCGGATTGGCATACTCCACACACCTTTCAGTACCATTATGGAGAACTCTCATTGAGTTAAAATACCGCATGAGGAGTCATTTTGTACGGATGGTGTAGGTAATATAAATAATATAATCACAATTTCTTCAAAGGATTACAGCAAGCATAAGAAAGTGGATCTTGAAATTCCTAGATAATGTTCAGGGGCAGAGTTGGAAGGAATAGTTTTGAAAGCTTGCAAGTTTATTAAATAATCAGCGCGGGAACGGCGACGCTACGGGTTGACTTTATCACTTGAAAAAGTTCTCTTTCAGAGTAACTCCATAGTCAAGATTTACTTCAATTTAAAATGCCTAAGTATTAATAATAATAATAATATAATTAACTATACCATATACTAATAGTAATAATTAACCATACCATTTTATTGTCACACATGAGTAGGTACCTACAGTTAATTACTAAGAATTGTAGATTTTATTCTATCATCGTCTATTAACAAGATATACCGTGATTTTACACCAAAGAGTCAAGTCACTCAAAGGAACTTTAAATATAGTGCTTCCGAAACTAAGCATACCTATTTTACAGATCTCTACCTAACCACATGCTAGTAAATCATGAAGAGAGGCGATTTAGGTAATTAAAACCGCTTTTAACCAGCTAGGTACCTACCCCAAAACCCAACAAGTTATTCCAGTAAGTCGTATACACAGTACATACCCTGATATTATAATCAACAGCCATATCTATGTATCCAACACCCTTAAACCAAATATATTTATTATTATTTCAAACAACCATAAATCAGAGCTATATACAACCATAAAGCTCATATATACACATCGTCAACGCTATTGTGAGATGAAAGGCCCAAGGTTCCAGCAGAGTGAATAGAAAATCTTGTCTCATATAATCGAGGGATTTGGCGTGTCCTAACTTCAGTATAAACCACTGATATCGATATGTACAAGTACTCTCTAGATAAGGCGTGCCATACAAAATGACAGATTTTTGCCAATTTGAAGCGCCCCACCGAGCGTACCAGGAAATAAAATTGACACTTATATCAAACTAGATAATGCCCGCTACTTCGTCCGCGTAGATTTAGGTTTTTAAAAATCCCGTGGAAACTCTGAATTTCCGGGATAAAAAGTAGCCTGTCATTTCCCCTGCCAAGCCGCCGCGCTGTACCAAATTTCGTCAAAATCGGTTGAACGGATAGGCTGTGAAAAGCTAGCAGAAAGACATAGACGAAGACGCTAATTGTATGTTCTTCTTTTCTTTTTGTCTTTTCTTTTTAGTGTACAATAAAGAATATTAAACTAAACTAAAGACAGAAAGATAGACGGACAGACAGACGCACTTTCGCATTTATAATATGAATATGGAAGTATGGATATGGATGGTCTTCGTGTTTACACTATGTTGAGACAGCTGATGTCTTATCATTAACATTTAGTTCCAAGTACTCTCCCAGATAACCTAGTTGCTTCAAAAATCCCTGCAATAGTAAGTCCAGCGTACTTTTGTATTAGTAGAGGTCAGTGACATAGACCTCCTAACTAAATTGTGCGAGTGACATGACAGTTTTCGAGAGCCTTTTAATGAATTCCAAGACTGTTTGCCAACATAACAAGTCCCTTGGGATGACGGAGAACGACGTAAATTGGTTGCGAATGTGTTTAGTATAAGTGGATCAGTTTGTTTGCTCGGTCTCGATGTAATTGCGTCAATATGGGATTTGGATATAAGCGAACATGGTTGCGTTTTTTTTGTAAATACTCGAAAACGAAAAAGTCAGAGTAAATATGTTCCCCTTTTGAGGTAGGTGTATGTTACTCTACAGGTATCTACTCTGAATATCTAAATTAATAAAATTACGGTAACTGCAGTTTTATTTAACGTAGATACAAATATCTATTATATTTACCAAAAAAATCTCTTAATATATTTTTACTCTGAAGAATAATTATCTATTAGGTAATTATAATAATCAAGGCCATGACAGTCAGAGTGGCTTGAAGTGATTTGTATTCAAAAAGGTATGTAAAAGCTGTAATCTAAAGGGTAACACAAAGCACAGAATTCTTAATAGTACCTGGTTAAACATCGAACAGTATGTGTGGTTACAGCACCATACTTGCCTAAAATTAATTTACTGTGCCACTAAGGAAAAATTATAAATTAATTTTAGGCCACTATATCGCTACAACATTTACTTAAGGATATCATAATATCATAACAAACTCATTTCAGGAAAATTTTATAAAAATAAATGTTGAAATAATGTAACAAAAATCTAAATAAAAAGGTTAGAACCCAGAGCCGTAAAACCAGTTAAATAATATAAATAAAATTGAAGATGGCAATACACATACTTTTGTTGTTGTCCAGCAGAGGCGCATGCTTTTCGAGTTTCGCTAATCTAATATTATAAGTCTGATTAAATAACAAGAATCATATACAAGTGTTCTATTTTATTTAGAATAAAAATCATGAACAAATAACAGGTTATGGGCCCAGAACGCGTGGACAACAATAAAAGGCCGATAAAAATACTACGCTGTGAAAAGGCGTGGGTCGCCATTTTGGACTCCGGTTATTAAAAGTTGAAAATACGTGAATTTCTATCACGGGACACGGAGTAATTACGTTAGTACAATGGAGAATAAAGAAGAAGACTCCAAAATCAAACTACGGGGCGAAGAAAATTGGACCATTTGGAAGTTTCAAATAACACTTCAATTAAAATCCAAAGGACTTTACGACACACTTTTGAAAGATGAAAAAGGTACCGAAAAAGATGCAAAGACCATGGCATTATTAGTAAATCGAATGACTGAGAATGTTATATCGCACGTGTTATCATGTGACAGCGCCAGCCAAATGTGGAAAAAACTTTTGTCAATATATGAACAAGATTCCCACGTGAGTATTCACCTACTTTATCAGCAGTTTTATGCAATAACATATGAAAATAATATGACAGATTTACTAACAAAAATTGAGAACCTTAAGTCAAAGATAATTGCCCGTGGAGAAAACCTAACAGACAAAATGATCATCACAAAAGTTTTGATGAGTCTGCCTCAAGAGTACAAACACTTTATCTCAGCTTGGGAGTCGCTTCCTGAAGAACGTCAGAGTTTCAACGAGTTAAGTGCACGTTTACATCTAGAGGAAACAAGATCTAAGGAGGGCGAGGCCAGCGAGGCATTACTAGCTAAACAAAGGAAACAAACTCATCCAACTTTCAATAATAAAAATAAATTACAATGTAAATTCTGTAAAAAGTATAATCACACCATAGAAAATTGCTGGTTTAAACAAAGAAAAGCTCAAAAGAATACACACAACGACAATACCAATGCATTTATCTTAGCATCAGATGAGGAAACTGCGGCTGCAGCATCTTCTTCGAGCGAGTGGATCCTGGACTCCGGTGCTAGTGAACATATGTGCTACGATCGGTCAATATTTTCAAAGTTTAGTGAAATTTCTCAGCGTAAAGTGAAAATAGGTGACGGCACCACTTTAGATGTGTTAGGAATTGGTACCATACAATGCGAGGCTTGGAACGGTATAAAGTGGATTGAAACAAAACTGTCAGATGTATTGTATGTTCCCTCATTAAAAGCAAACCTTTTCTCTGTTGGTAAATGTTTAGATAAAGGTTATTTTATGAAAAGTGATCAAAATTATTGTAAAATTTTAGATTCAAATAACAGTGTACGAGCAATTGCTAAGAGGTTAGATACTAAATTATATAAATTGTTTTTCAGAGTAGAACCACCTACCGCTAACTATGTTTCTAGTTTAACTGAGTGGCATGAAAAGTTTTGTCATCAAAATTATCAATATGTTAAAAAGTATCTTGATCTTCATAATATTAGGTATGAAAATTCAAAAGTGTATCCATGCAAATCCTGTTTACAAGGCAAACAGCACAGAGTAACCTACAGTAACAGTGAGTCTAGATCTTCAGTGCCAGGTGAGTTGATACATGCTGACTTATGTGGTCCTGTAGAATCTAATTCTATTGGCGGCTCTAGATATTTCTTGTTGCTTAAGGATGACATGTCAGGTTATAAGTTTGTTTATTTTCTCAAACATAAAAATGAAGTAAAACAACACTTACAAAATTGCATAAAATTAATTAAAAATCAGACTGGTAATTCTATGAAGTATTTGAGGACTGACAATGGCTTAGAGTTTCTTAACAGTGATATAAAGGCCATTTTAGATAACCTAGGAATCTGCCATCAGAGAACCGTAGCTTACACTCCTCAACAGAACGGCCGTGTAGAACGTGAGAACCGGACCATCATGGAAGCTGCAAGAACATTAATTACAGGTATGTCTAAACGTTTTTGGGCTGAAGCTGTCAACACAGTGGTATTTACATTAAATAGGTGTGGATCCAGTCCAGTGATGAATAAAACTCCTTATGAGGTATGGTTTAATAAATCTTTTGATATTAATTTTCTTAGGAAGTTTGGTGTGCAATGTGCTGTACATATTCCTAAAGAAAAACGCAGAAAACTGGATGGGAAAACCAAATTTGGGATATTTATAGGCTATGATACAAATGTCAAAGGCTATAGAGTATATTTCTCTAATACTGATAAAGTTGAGACGGTGAGGGATGTCATCTTCCTACCGGAAAGTGGGGAAATTCCACGAAAAAATCAGGTAAGTAATAGCCATCATGACTCTGATATATCTTCCAGTAGTGAAGAGTCTGAAGAGGAATTGCAAAGTCAGAGCAGTAAACACTCTCAGGAGGTACTAAAACACTCTACGGAGGAAAAACACTCCCAGGAAAATAAAAACTCTACGGAGATTACTGGTGAGGTTAATATCAACAAAACTGATGCATCATCAGGTACAAGTTCAGATGCACGACATGCGGGGGATATCATGCTGCGAGATCGTCATAAAATCATCAACCCAAAGAGGTATGACACTGAATTTTTAAGTTATGCTTACATGACAGAGTTGGAAAATGAACCCCAGTCCTACCAAGAGGCTATGGAATCCAACGAGTCCACTAAATGGAAAGAAGCCATTAATACTGAGCTTAAGGCTTTGGAAGAAAACCATACTTGGGATGTAATAACGGTAAAACCGGAAGAAAATATTATAGATACCAAATGGGTATTTAAAAGGAAGAAAAACAGTGAAGGTAAAGTACAAGTTTATAAAGCTCGCTTGGTCGCTCGAGGTTTCCTTCAAACAGGTGTATCCTATGATGAAGTTTACTCACCTGTCACCAGCTTAACTACAGTAAGAATCTTAATTTCTATAGCTGCATATTATGGCTGGAATATCCATCAACTTGATATATGTAGTGCCTTCCTACATAGTTCTATAAATGAGGATATCTATATCTACTTACCAGAGGGTCATAGTGAGTCAGGCAAAGTTGGAAAACTCAAGAAAGCTATTTATGGGTTAAAGAAAGCACCTAGATACTGGTATGACACTTTCTGTAATTTCATGGTTAGTCAGGGTTTTAAAAGGTCTAAAACAGACATGTGTTTATATATTAAAATACTTGAAAACACAAAAACATTTGTTGTGCAGTATGTAGATGATATTCTAATAATAAGTTCTCATGAGTCTATAGTAGAATACTTAAAACAACAAATGGGTAAAACTTTCAAAATTAAAGACTTAGGTCTAGCTTCATACTACCTAGGCATTCGAATTATGCAGGAAAAGGATTTCATCTCATTAGATCAATGTGAATACTTAAAAGGTATATTACAGGTATTTAACATGTCTGATTGCAAAGCTGTGACTATCCCTTTAGAACCAAATTTCAACAGTTCACACTTGTTAAAAGAAAGCTCTGAGACTCCAGAAATAGAAAATAGATGCAGAAAATTAATAGGCTGCATTATGTATGCTATGTTAGGCACCAGACCTGACTTGTCAATATCCATAAGTATACTAAGTAGATTTCAAAACAGTGCTAGTACAGACCTATGGAAACACTTAAAACATATACTAAGGTATATAAAAGCTACTCTAGATATAAAGTTGTTATATAAACGGAATTTGAATAATATTCTTTGTAGAAATCCTTTGAAAGCCTATGTGGATGCTGATTGGGGAGGTGACACAGTTAGTAGAAAATCAACCTCAGGCTATTGTTTAATGGTTTTTAATAATCTAATACTGTGGTGTAGTAGAAAACAAACGTGTGTCTCTCTATCTTCCACCGAGGCTGAATATATAGCACTAAGTCAGTGTGTCGCTGAAGCATGTTGGTTAAGAAATCTGTTTTCAGAGTTGTCTCTGTTATCTGATAGTGAACTTAGTGTTTTGATTTTGGAAGACAATAGGTCTGCAATCTGTGCTGCTAATAACAGTGGCATATCAAAACGTTTGAAGCATATAGATATAAAATATCATTTTGTTCAAGACAAGTTATCTCAAAATTTAATAATAATAAACTATATAAAAACTGAAGAACAAATTGCAGATCTGTTGACAAAGCCTTTACCTAAACCAAAATTAGATAAGTTTAAAAATGGTATTAATTTAATTTAAACTTAAGGTTTTGTAGTAGAGATATCCTAGCGAAGCTCGAATAGCTTATTTTGAATGTTTCTTTGTATCAATTGTTCCATTAAGGGGGGGTGTTGAAATAATGTAACAAAAATCTAAATAAAAAGGTTAGAACCCAGAGCCGTAAAACCAGTTAAATAATATAAATAAAATTGAAGATGGCAATACACATACTTTTGTTGTTGTCCAGCAGAGGCGCATGCTTTTCGAGTTTCGCTAATCTAATATTATAAGTCTGATTAAATAACAAGAATCATATACAAGTGTTCTATTTTATTTAGAATAAAAATCATGAACAAATAACAATAAACGTAATAAATGTAAGCCGGCCTCTAAAATGCGCCCTCAGGACGTACGAGCTTTCCCGCGGTAACTAATTACTAAAATCATTTTATGTAAAACATTTTCTGCTGAAAATATAGCTAGGTACATGGAACATCAAGATCCGAGGTTTGCATCATTTTAAGATTTATTAATAGGTCTCTAAAGTGTGGCTAATTTTGTTGTAAACTATACTAATATGACAAGTCTAAATGTATCATTATCCCTTTCATAATGCTCCCTGCAAAAAAGATAGCACTATATTCGTACTTGTCAATTTCGTTTAGAGATTGTATACAGAATTAACCCCATTATACAAGTATAATATAGACTATCATTATTTAAAGTCTTAAGAACTTTATTTCAAAGGCTTTGTACTTAAAAAGATGCCCCATTTCTTTTGAAAATGTAAACGCCATAAAACATTAAGATCAGAGGTAAAAATTATTTGATATTAAGTATAAACTAAATAAAAAAAGCAAGAGTCCTGTATAAATTTAAGATTATAAGGAGTGTGCTAGTTTTTTAAAGTAGGTAAGTATCTAAATAAATTGGAATCTTTCTGGCATAGGTACTTTCTTTATATATTTATTTTAAGCATTTCGCTTCTAAAAAGTCGACATAATCCAAATATAAATCAGTTTAATTTTTTAAAGTCATAACTAACTAATTATCTACGTTTTTGACTGGAAAAATAACAGGTCAAGATAATATTTCCAATTTCCTCCAACTAAACGTGACGTGGGTACGACATTATAGTCCAATAGCTGAGATTCGATCCACGACTATTTAGATTTCAGTTTCTCTTGAGTCTTGATATTCTTTTGAGGTTGAGCTATTGTTTGAAGAACAAGTAAATAGGTATCTGTATTTGACGTTAATAAATCAAGGCGCTGGTATTTGAAGGAGGAATATTGTTATTTGCTAATTTATTTATCTGAGGTTGCCTCAAGAAATTATTCTTTATACTTCCATTTAATTTTGTATACTTTTAACAATTTATATGTGATTTTTTTAATTTAAAAAATACTTTTGTTTTACTACGCGTACTAACTTAAGTACGCGTAGTAAAGGATTTTAAAAAATCGTTCATCTTTCCTTCGTCTTGCGTTGTTTACGATGACACTGAATGAGGTTCAAATGTTGGATAACCTAAGCCAATATTTTACTATGAGGGGCAAAGCAGAGTCGAACATAATATCGTTCATAATCGTAGAATAGGCAATCAGATCTTTTTTGCAAAAAGATGTTTGGCTGTTCTACGATTTTTTGCAGATTTTTGCAAAAACTAAAATGACTTTTCGCTATATTATTTGGATACTGTAACATGACAATATCAAACTACAATATTCTTAAAACAGAGTTTTTTATCGGACGTATAAGAATTTTTATTGATACAGATTTCTTCTATAAAAATTTCTCAAAAAAAATCTTCGGAAATTATTTGAAATGTCTATACTGTGTCACAAAATGTAGATCAAACAATTTTCCACGATCATAACGATATTATTATGCCAACGTGTGAACCGGGCGCGATACGCTGCCTAGCCCTACTCAGGGGTTTTGATAATATAAAGGTCAGGGCTTCAATATTTTGTTCAAACCAACCGTGTTGGCTCGTTTAATGGACGGTGAAGTACAACTAGACCACAGACTGACCCAAAATGTACTAGGCTATATCAAACTTAGTCTAAGTTAAAATAGGTATTTGTTGTCAACAAAAATAACAGCAAATAGGGCGAGCAATAATTTTTTTGCTAGTCTAGTATGACATCAAATAATAAAACATCGATTTACTTTAATAATATTATCTTTAGAAGGAGGAAATCTAAATATATAAAAGGAAAAACTGACTGACTGGTCTATCAACGCACATCTCAATCTACTGGACGGATCGGGCATAAATTTGGCATGCAGATAGCTATTATAACGTATAGACGTCTGCTAGAAAAGGGTTTTTGAAAATTCAACCTCCAAGGGGGTAAAATAGGGGTTTAAAATTGAGCAGTCCACGCGGACGAAGTGTTCAGAAATAATTAAGCTACAATTGTTTTATCTATAGAACATTTATTCTAGCTTTATTATTTGTGACATCATGACATGATTTCCTGAGATAGTTTTTTTTAGTACTGACTGCCAGCGAAATATTTCGTTATTATTCAAATTTAAGTTTCGAATAAGTAATAAACTTTGACGTGCTCTATCTCATTTGCAAATCATGCTTTCCGAGAATAAGCTTTGTAGCTTTTTCGTACAAACTTAGAAATTCTTGAAAGTTTATTTTTAATTAAGTATGATAATTCAGCTCACCTTTGTACTTTGTCTTTTTGTTCAGAGCCGTAGGTACGTACGAATAATATGATCTTTACTCGGAATATTTTATGAAAAACTAGCTGATGCCCGCGACTTCGTCCGCGTGGAATTAGATTTTTAAAAATCCCGCAGGTACTCTTTGATTTTCCGGGATAAAAAGTAGCCTATGTGTTAATCCAGGGTATAAACTATCTCCATCCTAAATTTCAGCCAAATCCGTCCAGTAGTTTTTGCGTAGGAGTAGTAAGGAGTAACAAACATACACACACACACATACAAACATTCGCCTTTATAATATTAGTCGGGATGATTATCCAAAGTTACGCAATATGTATATCTAATAACATTTTCTTCTTCAACAGAACCTCTGTTCTGCATAGCATGAATAAAATATGGTCAAATAAATTGGTTGTCGTTGCAGGCAAGGATTTATTACACATAGAGAGAGACCCTTTCTTTGTTTTGCGAAAAATCGGTTCGAACCACTGAAACTTCGATATACGAGTACAACCACATCCATTAAAAGGTAAATAATAAATCGTTCGAGTGCTCTGACCCTGGTCCATTTGTCCTTATGTTCAGAATTAATCCTAATTATTTATGTACGTCATTATTTATAGGTGTCCTACGGAGCACGAAAAAAATCGGTTCTAATAAATAAAACAAAATAAACTTCAAGATAATTGACTTCATGGAATTAACTTGGTGGATCCACCAAACCCCACGTATACTACATGGTATTATGTATGTTAATGTTTCAAAAGTGTTTACAAATAAAATTTAAAACTGAATTATTGAGCAGACTAAAATAAAATTTTAATACAAGAAAAATAATTGCGAAATTTGCACATTCGAGGAATAAATCCAAACAACAAAGGTTGTTTTCAGCAACAGCGACATCTCTTAGCAAGGCACTAAAACAGGTCTTACCTCGTTTCAGATCCAACCACGGTCCAACCTCGCCTACGTCGGACGGCGCGAACTTCAGCTGAAACCAGGCGGTCTCGAGTTTTCCGGTGCCGGTTTGCGTTGGCCATTAGTAAAGCAGTGGCGCCCTCTTCCAGTTCAGCAATTGGCAACATTGCTCAGGGTTCAAACAACGAAACTAATGCACAGCAAGCTGGTCAGATGTCACCACTGAATTAGAATTATCGGTCACATTGTCGAAAGTCTATCAAATTGTTTATTTTCGTAATAAAATTGCTTACACTGCAATGTAAAGTAGCAATTAAAATGGATCGGTTTCCGAATTTTATGTTAGTTACCTACTTGGTTTATAGCTTGTTCCAATTTGTTTAAGTTTGTATTTACAAAGTAATGCTATGGAGCTTAGGTACTATTACTTATTTGCTACGCAGTGTGGTACAATTTTGATAGCTACGTGCAAGCTCAATAATACAAGGAATTATATGACTGTATGGTGTAAAGAACGCCTATGCTTTATCATCACGGCGGATTGCGCGTCGAAGCCGCGCTGCTGCAATCGCGTTGGAGCGCTACAGTGCGATGTACTTCATATAACTTCTTGTATCACATCGTACACACGTACGCGCGCGTTCAGGGAGACGTCCTGATGTTCAGTCACCGTCAGTAGCGGCTACCTACTGTCGCGAATCATGTTTGATAACTTAAAATCTTTGATAGAACTCTACCTACTTAGGTTTAAAATATAAGTAGGTATGTAGAGGATGCCTGGAAGAAATCGCTGTAGTGATAAGGTCGCCTTTTATTTTTAAATGTATCCTGTATATTATTCTTTGTAAAATTGTAGTCAGTAATAAAGATGTTTATATATTATAAAGTACCCATTATGTTTAAATATAGAGATTTGGGGAGTTCATAAGGACATAAAACACTTGGTTTTAGGTACAAATCTTTTGTGTATTTTTAAAATATTTGCCTTTTGGTGGTATAAAAAGTGAAGAAGGTTGAGAATACATTGCGGCTGTCCTTATTTCTCTGGATGTAAACAAAGAGAAAAATTATGCTCCCGTTTTAACTCAGAATAAAGTTTTGCTCATAAAAGTGTTATTTTTGCAAACAATATTTTATGTGACTAATTATTGTGGTTTTAAATATTACTTATTTCAAAAGCTACTTTTGCATTGAGTTTAACGCTTACTAACTGCAATAACAATCCTAATAATTTGGCTGAGTAGGTAACTGATATTTTTTATGCAGAGAATCTGGTCCCAGAGGCAAGTTGATGATCGCAATCGGCTATTCACAGCACGACTGCACTAACTACAAAGTAAAAATGTTCACAATTGAAAATGGTGTGATACAGTGTCACTTGAGATGATGTAAGGATTGCATTTAGAAGTTATGATAGAAAAAAAGAAACTCACATACCCCGAAAACATTACACTCCTATTTTTGGGCAGTCGTGTAAATATGATGAGACTTTTAGAATGGTTTGTATAAGTATAGCGACCCGCCCATGCTTCGCCCGGGTAAGCCAAGTTCACTAATTTTCAGTTACATTTTTCAATAATAAGTACCTAGTGATAATGCGATGGGCTCACAGATCCTTCCGCATAAGACTCGATTAAGAGTACTTAATAATGGGAGGTGTTACGACTCTCAAGAGTGGAGATTACGGGCTGAGAGAGATTTGCGGTACCAATTTTCCCTTTGGAGAAATCACGTCATGACTGATATTGCATCTGGTGACTTTTCATATAAATCAGGATGAAAAATCATGACCCAATTTTTATGCCATTTAATGTTCTGAGCTCAAAAAGCTTTTCTTTATTCCGTACAATTAATGATGGATATAAATATGTCAAAAAAGCTTATTGCGTGAACGAAATAAATTTCATTTTCATTCAATTGTACATCGCGTTGAGAATGAATTGAATTTGCAATGGGAGGAAAGCTATATTTTTTTCTATCTCTGCATCGTATTTATATGCTGAGGATCGCGTGACCTCTCCCATTGCCACCATATTAATCATATGGTAAGGACTTTTTGAAATAATAATTCGGTGGGCATTCAAAAAATTTCGCATACAACTCTACTAAGTGTACAATTTTGATAATTACATTTTATAAGATGACTAGATGATGCCTGTAATTTTACCGGCGTAGATATAAGTTTTTTAAATAACCCGTGGGAACCCTTTGATTTTTCGGAATTAAAATAGTTATAGCAATAATGCAGGGCATAATTTACCTCGATTATATCCTAACAGCCAAATCAGTTTAGTCCTTTGTAGCGTGAAGGAGTGACAAACAACCAAACATACAGTGATTGTTTTGTCATCTCTTTGATAAATTATTTTGATAAGTAAATAAAATCTAGGAAGACCCTCGAGATTTAAAATAACAACAAGTAGCAATAACAAATAAATAAATTATCTAAAATTGGCACCAAATACTTATCTTTGATCTTGAAGCAATCCAAGAATAACTCTTTAACTGTAAGTCGTTACTCGTTTTATAAATAGATGGTAGCTATAAAAAGCCTCGAATAATAATCAAGTTTATACTATAAACACCCAATTATTTTTTCAATATTAATTGTTAGTGCCGTGGAAACCCCTGCCAGACACCCTTACACTTTCAGGCAGGCAGGGGGTTGCCACGAAACTAAGTGTCTGGCAATGCATGACGTGATTTCTAATGCTATTCTGAAGTTAATATAAAAAATAGACTTACTTAGACTGAGACTTAGATTTTTTACACCTGTTATACCTGTTATCTCTCAATACCACCATGATCCCAACAAAGATCCAAACAAACGTTCCTCCTAGTATTGGGGACAATAGGTACGCAGAAAAACATTCAGCTTTTATAAAATAACGGAGGTCTGGCACGCGCTGGCTCTTAGTCCATTTCTAAAGTGCAACGGATGAGATTTAACTGTCCGTTGACCTAACTTCACGACACAACACACGCAGTGTCGGTTTGGGGTTTACGAGTATATTCAATCCGTTAGTGTGTTATGTTGAATATATATAAAAGGAAAAGGTGCCTGACTGACTGACTGACTGAGTGATCTATCAACGCACAACTAAACTACTGGACGGATAGGGCTGAAATTTGTCATGCAGATAGCTATTATGACGTACGCATTCGCTAAGAAAGGATTTTTTTTTTAAATTCAATCCCTAAGGGGGTGAAATAGGGAAATGAAATTTATGTAGTCGGACGAAGTCGCGAGCAAAAGTTAGTAATACATAAAGGAGATCCCATTTTTTATTGAAGTAGAGTTCTTCTTTAGGCGCGACTAAATAGTAACTCATATCTTATGTCCGTTATATCGTAACGTTGTTTTAAACTGACCAGCTGTTTTTAGGCCGCCATCTTTTATTAAGTTATTTAAAGTACCAAGTTGTTAGTGCCCTAGATTAAAAGCTCTGTAGATAATTTATAAGACCATAACGTTCGCCATTGGGCCCGAGAGTTCGTCAACCAAAAGACAGTCTGAAATATCGACAGAACGGCTATTCTTATGTGATTAATTATTATCTATCTACCGCTAACGATAAATGTGGAAAGCTTGGCATGAACTGATGTTACTGAAACTGACGACATATTGGTAATGTATTATTGTTAAACGATTTGTAATACGTTAAGCTGTCATGATTTCACTTATCGAATATTGTTTTCTACAAACCACACTAGTTAAATTTGTTCAGTTTAGTATCTACAGAGGGAACACAGAAACTGATGATATTCCTAAGTACATACAATTTAAAAACATTACCCTTCTTTCGGGCTTCGCCGCAGTCGTATGCTAATTAACAAAAAAACCGGCCAAGTGCGAGTCAGGCTCGCGCAACGAGGGTTCCGTACCACAGTCGTATTTTTTTTGCACGATAATTCAAAAACTATGATGCATAAAAATCTGTTTTAGAATGCAAAGGTGAAGACCTTTTATATTATACCCCACTTGATATAGGTAGTTATCTTACTTTGAAAATTAAAAATACTAATTATTAGTTCATGACCATAATTTAAATTTTTTTGTGTGATGTAACCACAAATTCACGGTTTTCAGATTTTTCCCCGAATACCTGCTATAAGATCTACATACCTGCCTTTCATGATTCTAGGTCAACGGGAAGTACCCTGTAGGTTTCTTGACAGACCGACAGACAGACAGACAGACAACAGTGTTCCGTTTCTCCTTTTGAGGTACGGAACCCTAAAAACAAGTGAAAAGACAAGTCGGTCTTTTAAAAGTATAACACGAGTTGGTATCTACATGTAAAATATTAATGACATGATATTTTTTTTTTTTCATATAGCCCGATAGCCCGAAGGCAATTTTGACGAGGTGCTTAATAAAACCTCAGTAAGTTTTTTTTCAGCGTTATCTATGTTTGGTAAGGTAGAGTTGCCAGCCGTGGTAGAATCAGAAGATAACATGGGGCTTTTTAAATTGTACAAAAACAGTACCCATTGCAAAAATTTTAAATCGTATATACATTTAGACATGTAGCTTATGAAAACAAAGTGACATGACAGCCAATTTAAGCGTGTTTAAACTTCTTTTCTGAACTGCCAGAAAAGGTACTTTATATTTTAAACTCAATGTAATAAGTAGGTACCTACTTTATTTCATGCTATATACAATGATAGACGAAGGCGACCCAAAATAGCTTGCAGTTCCACTTAACATTCGACAGTTTTTCGGATCAGTTGACAGGTCTCGTTTGTCATTATCAGGCAACGCAGAAGAACTACCATACAAGCTTTCAGTTTTTATCAAACACCTCAGTGAAATCCCTTTGGGCTCTCGGATCTATATCCTTCTTATTCAGCTAGAGTTTGTGACAACCCGAGGGCAAGCAATTCCCAAACCACTCCATGGAGTTTTCGCGACACGGCTTTTTTAGGGTTTCGTATCCGAAGGGTTCCAACGGGATCCTGTTACTCAACCTCCGCTGTCCACCCATTCATCCTTCTGTCCGTCCGTCTATCCGTCCGTCTGTCCATCCATCTGTCCGTCCGTCAGTCCGTCCGTCCGTCCGAATGATATGAACCGTCATAGGTAGAGAGTTGAAATTTTCACAGTGTGTATTTCTATTGCCGCTATTCAAATAGGTAAGTATTCAAAATATAGGTACTTATAGTATATTATAGATCTCAAAAAAGCAACTACGCAAATTAGATAGAGTTATATTATTATATATCTTATACCATGGTACGGAACCCTTCGTTCGCGAGTCCGACTCGCACTTATCCGGTTTTTCCTCATTGTTATGTTAGAATATAGATTTTAGAGATAAAAATAACAACTCCAATGATGAGATTTGCATTCCTTTTTTATGGTAACAAATTGAAAGAATGAATGAATTAAATGAATACCTACACTTTTTTTGTAAACCACAGAAGAAAGGAACATTTTTAATATGATAGCGTAGTAAAAAGTGACTTTATTTGTAAGCAGTGTAACTTTATTTGTATGTGGGTAAATAAATTACTATAGTTTAGTTAATTTATTGAAAACCATTGATAAATTGAAATTTACTACCGTATATTCTTATTAGACATGTGTCCGCTATAGCTTAACTTAACTGAAAACCGCTGCCGTGCCTATAGCGTACCATAGCGTTATTGTCGTAGCTAGCAACGGTTTTCAGCTAACATCTATGACGAACCACCTGACAACGCAACGCTGCCAACTGACAATGCATTGTTTGGTTTTTTGGTTACTAGAAACGCAATAATTATGCCTTCTCTTTCTTTCTTTCACTGAAAGCTGAAAAGGAGCGGTTATTGGCTACCGGCTTAGTAACTAAGAACTTGGTAAACCAAAGCCGACCTTATCTCTATTACGCTAAGGCTTAACTGCACAAGTACTTGTCCATTACACTTTGATCTATCAAACTTAATACAGTTAGCCTTAGAGTAATAGACATAAGGTCCTCTTTGGTTTATCAATTTTCGTGAAATGTTTTTGGTTAACTGGACTGTGGCAAACTATTCGTGCAGGCGTCCACTATAGTTTGACCTATGTCAATGATCAAATTAAACTTTGCTGCTATGAACTTAAGGTTGTGATTACTTCACAATATTCATGAAAGTCAAACTGGTTTTATTTTAGTGAATATGCGCGCGCTAGCTATACAGACGGTATTGATACGGCAGCTAGCTTAGTTACTACTACGGAAACCGCTGCGCGTTGCGCATATTAAATTAGTTGAAACACAACTTTGATACCGATATTCGACAACGGTTATCAATATCGGTATTGAAACTAAATAACTGTTGATTAACCGTTGACATAAATAGCCAATAACGCCCATCTTTAATTCTTATTATTATAAAAGATCTAATGTTATTAATTCTTAAAGGAATATTGTAAAATCTAAAGACTAAATACCGATATTATTATTACTAATTTTCGGTTCATTTAAGTGTAAATTAAGAAACGATAGTTGACTAGAACGCTTCATGTAATTTATGCATTAATTTATTATATTGGACTAACGTTATTAGATTTAATTGCTACTTTACTCAATCCAACATCCAATTCACTGCATCGCAAGTTCACTGTCACAGAAAGCTGTTCTAACCAATATTAATAGCACCAAGAGTCCAATTAATGCACTTCACACACTTATCTCAATCAGCCAATAAATACGAGCATACTTTTTCAGTACATTTCGGCTTTGAAGTTGTATTGGCCAGCGCGTCGGTCCGACTGCGCGCGCGTCTTGGCGCGTGTACTACAAGCTCTAGCGCCGAGAAAGCGAAGGCGACGACGCAAGCACTCCACAGGAATTTCCGTGAAAATCGGAAAAATTGACGGCGATAAATCAACGTCTGTCAATTACTCTTGCGGAGCCAAGGCGGAGCCGATCGCAAAAAACTGAAGCATCCGAAAAAACTTTATATTATGTGAGAGTTCTTTCGCAAAAAAATTTAAACATCCACAAAAACTGTTTATAACATGTGTGCATTTTTCAGCAATTAATGGTTTCATTAGCACTATGATTAATGTATGAACGTATACAATAATTTTGCACTGTAATTCATTCATGTATTCTATACTAGCGAACACCTAGACTGTACTACTACGCTAAAAAGTGGTCTAAAATAATCTTCGCATTATTGCCTTTCTAATAAAATCGGTTGGATAGTTTCAAGTTTATAACAGACACAGTCAGAAATCAGTCTATCAATTTTCCATATACAAATTGATAGATAATCGTATTTTATTCTTAGCGGTCAATAATCTGTTCAGTGTTCAGTCTTTGATTTGCTTTTTAACGCATTACGTAAAGCATTGATGTAAACTTTTAATTTTGTGAAATCACACATTGGGAAGACAAATGTTGAATGAAATCGAACGTCAAAATGGTAAAGGATGGGTAATAAAATCGAGTTCTAAACCAACGAATATTCATGACTCTCAAGCGACCGATGGTTTTACCAACATTCGAAAATTTATCTATTGGAGCCAGAGATTAATTAGGTTTATCTTTCATCTAAATCAAAATAATATACCAATTTGTTATAATTTGTCTTATAAATCATACAGTAGGTCCTATTTTATTGTAGCCTACATTTATGTCTTTCTCTACGCGTGGAGAGAGTTATATTTTTTATATATTTTTACATTAGATATCGTCTTCATGATACACAATTTATCATATCAGTATAGTCGACCTGGCGAAGCATATAAAACTTTCCTACGAGGATTGCCTTACAGGCATTATTTGAACTACGATCGAGAATAAATTGAGGATGAAAACGCTCATGTTAGGAACCGATTTTTCGGTAGGTTGCTTCTCTATAGAACGAATGTCAGTATTGAATTTTACAGTGGACTAGTCTTTTCAAATATGCAACTGAAGTACTCATATCGAATTCTACGATCTACATATGTGTACTACCTGCACAGAACACATAAGATTTTATTAGACGAAAATGTGTACCTACTACGATTCATTTTCAAAGGCAAGTGTTAATTAATTATTAAAACTTTAAATCGCCTCCTTATGCTCCAACATCTGGCCTTGGTCACTGTGTATATCAATTAATTATCAAGACAAATATGGACCTCGGCCTTTTATTAGGACTGCTTTCCTATGACTAAGTAATTTTCTGTTCTATTATCAGTCTCTGGTTACTTCAGTTAAAGGGGGAGGTTATCAATTTGATGCGAAGTATAGGTATTATTGTTTTATTAAAAGGAAAATACGCAAACGAAAATCACATCATAAATAATTCACACGTCGAATACAGACGTCCCTATAAAGAGATTGATCCCACAAATATATGGACTATGTTTTTATGAATATTGGATATGAAGATGGTACTATTCATATAACCGTCTACGTGAGGCGTGTTTACGCGCAGCGGGAGACGAAAATAGCCGGTGGCAGAGTTTCAAATATGTCGCACTGTCCTAAACTCAAAAGTCATCAATTTCTCGTAATGTCATAATAGCAGCAATACATTTCAAATCTATTATAGAGAGAGAGAGCCAGCGCGTGCAAGACCTTCCTTATTTCATAAAATCTGAAAGTTTCTCTGCGTATTGCCCCCAACGCTGAGAGGAACATTTCTTTGGATGTTTAATTGGATCACGTCATGCAAATTAAATCCGAAAACCGTGGATTTGTGGTTACATCATACGAAAAAATTAAAATGTGTTAAAGAACACATATAATAATTGAGTAGTAATTTCAATTTCCATAGTAAGATAACTAACCAAATGGTATATCATATGAAAGAGCTGTGCCTGTATATTCTCAAACAGATTTTTATTTATTTTTATGCATAACAGTTTTTGACCTATCGTGAAAAAAACGAAAAAATACCTGAGTACGTAACCCTCGGTGCTCGAGTGTGACTTTGGCCGGTTTTTTTTTATAACCTTTTGAGCTGTTAAATACAATACATGCTTATCAAGATATAATACAGTTTGAGCCTGAAATTATAGAAGACGAGAAACTGTTTCAGATATTACCTGATATTAGAACTTCATGATAAGAAAGTGCTTATTACTTACAATTAGCCTCAAATTAGAATTTTTTTTTCGAAATGCGTATGTATTGTTTACAACCATTTACAACACAGTGTCATGGAACCATTCATGAAGGTTAGGTATAGCTAATAATAAAATGTATTTTCTTTCATGCTTAAAAAAATGTTTAGAATTTTTTGCTTTCATAAAAAAATGGTTTGAAAGTTTTTACGACAGATTATTTATTTGCCAAGAATTCGTTACACTTTTTTAAGAGCTTTTGTTGAAAAATCAGCGGTATCAGAAGCGACAAGAGCATTTTGACAAATGAGTTCTAGACTCAAAGCTTTTTATCTTGAAAGTTTTCATTCAAAATAGCATAAAGAGATCTTTTAACTCATAATATTATTTATATTTTTTATCGCGAAAAGGATTTGACTACAAGTCTGATATACTAGCCAAGAAGAAGGAATTTAATTTAATTTATTATATAAACGTCCCCATTGGGACTTGTTAGCAGACCTTGTTGTAGACCCTTTAATTAATATGAGTATCCTTAAAACAAATTCAAATTTGTTACACAATATACCTTATCAAGTATGGAAAATACTGAAATAAAACTTTAAATTTTGCAGAGATAGACTACAAGCGTAAATTTAAAACGCAAAAGACTGCATCAAAAATGGTCTAATAGTTTTTACATACTAATTCTTATTCTAAGTGCATATTATACTTACCTTCATTTCAAAGCAGGTAAAAATGAATAGAAACGGGCATTTAATAATAATAAATGAAATTAACCATCGAACAGATTGCTTATCTCTAACTGATATTTCATCCAAATGACTGATATTGTGATTAATTTATAATCATAATTATCATTATGAAATGTAAAGCTATGAAAAAACAATATACTTCCCTACATATGAATACAAACTGCGCAATATATTGAATAATACACACATATTAATTGAATATTTCAGCCTGAAAGCACTTTAACTACCTTCCTATCTTTGAAAGGTGACTTTAGCCAGCCCATGTTAAAGTTTTACGAAGATAATGAATTTATACGCGCTCTCGAAGTGGCCTAGCAGGTAAGTAAATCGAATTATGCAGCTGACATCGATGTTTAAACCATACGCCAATTTGTATCGTATCGCTTTAAAGGGGTTCGCATGAAAGCCAGTAATTTTATAAAGAGAAACCTATTTTATCGTTTGAACTATAATATATTATATCTATAAAGAGAAACCTTTTCAGTTTTCAGTTGACCTAAAAACTTTGTAGAAACTTAGTAACCTAGTAAATGAATAGGCAAATAGTTTTAATTTTATATAATTATTCTTCTTTAATGCATGTGAATGCATCTGGGAGATCACCGTATTATTATTTTGTTATTCAGAAAAACCTCCACCCCTAATTTCTTAAAATGAACCAGAACTCTCAAGGAAACAAGACGCATTATATAGGTACTTAGGTAGATAAATTGGTCTGATCTAGTCTTAAGGCAAGTTATAAAATTGATTTTTAACGCAACTACTTGTAGGGTATAAAATCTTTCCCATTGATTGTCACTATTATCTTGAGTGATTGAGCTATTCCATTATTCCAATAGCGAAAAATCAAATTTCTCAAAAGCCGGCTAAGCATTGATGGCTGCAGATTTTCATGAAAGTATTATACTAACTAGATGATGCCCACGACTTCGTCCGCGTGGATTTAGGTTTTTAAATATCCAATGGGAACTCTTTGATTTTCCGGTATAAAAAGTAGCCTATGGACATAGGCTACTTTTCCCCGGAATGCAAGCTATCGCTGTACCGAATTTCGTCAAAATCGGTTAAATGGATGGGCCGTGAAAGGCTAGCAGACAGACAGACAGACAGACGAACAGACAGACAGACACACTTTCGCATTTATAATATAAATTATATGGATTGACACACCTGCTATACTTAGGAGCTTTTTGTGTAAACATAATATTTTTAATCTTTTAAGTTTTGACTCTATAGACATATAACATGTGTTATTATGTGAAGTCATGGAATCAGAAATTAATGCCAATGGTCTCCGAGAACATGAAAATTGAGGTAAATCAGTATTATTCGCGAGTTACGGCATTCCGCGATCGGGACGTGAAAACAGTGATTGGAGTCAAACTGTTATTTCCTTCTTCACAGATTGACTCATTTCCTACAAACCTTGTCAGCATGAACTGCTACCAACTTTTGTTGACAAAATATACGAACAAAAGTGGAGCTATCTACATTGATCTATATTCATTGTTCATACTAGATGACCCCGGCTCCCGCGGCTTTACTAAAAATCAGCAAGGGAGTGGAATTTTCAAAAATCCTGAAACAACTTCAACGTTTTTGCTCGAAAGCTCAAATACTGCATAAATTTTCATACATATAACTTGAAAAATATCGAACTTTCATACAGACTTTCACCCCCTATTTAACCGCTTTGGGGGTAGAATTTCTAAAAATCATGAAACACGTATTTTTCCATTTTTTTTATTTTCCAATCAAAAGCCCAAATACCAATTTTCATAGATGTAACTCGAAAATGACGGACATGACGGACTTTCTTACAAAATTTTATCTCCTTTTTAACGCCCTTGGGGGTGGAATTTCCAAAAAACCTTCCTTATTAAGCGCCTATTTCATAAAAAGAACCTATATTGTCAAAATCTCAAGTCCACAACCTTTTTAGCTATGCGTTGATAGATCGATCAGTCAGTCAGTCAGGACAAATCATTTAGTTTTAAACCTACATAAATTTCTATGTAACCGTAAAGTCCTTAAGTACTCTGAGCCTCTGAATAATAACATTATGTGTGATTTTTTCCATATTGAATCCCCTCGACTTATACCCGTTTTACCTACAACATGGGCGGTGGCTACCCTCTGCGCCTGGAAGACTTAAGGGAATTTCTTTTTATAACCCACATTAAAACAATATATAGAATAACTCAAGACAGCTAAAAACTTTGGGTAACCCTACAAAAACATGTGATATCTTCATATTCTATTTCTCTAAGTAGTCCATCGCAGTTAGATAAATGGATGACAAAAACAGTTGAAGACATCGCTCGCAATACAATAGCCGAGGTTATAGATGACACTCACATAGCTAGCTGCCTTTTGTTTTGCTAATGTTCACGACAGGCGACTCAAGAGTTCTCATGAATATCTGATGTTATTAATTGTTTTACAGACGGACAGCTGGAAACACCATCACAAAACCCGCACGACATATTCTTGAGTCATATTACAAGAATACACACATATTTAAACCATTACTAACTCATTATCATTTTACCAATGTCGTAGAGAAATTACAAAACATTTCAGATATATGTCTATTTCTATTCTATAAGTTTCGGAGACGCAAAAGAGTGGTAATACGTAGTAAGGTGTGAAAATAAAAATAGATATTCTATTTCTATGAATCGGCGTAATTTAAAAGTTTAGACAGTCATGGGAAAACTACAAAACACTTCAAATGATATAATATTTTATTTCACTCTGGTATTACTGTCTCTATTCTATAAACTTTGGGGATGCAAGATGCAAGAGACTGATAGCAACTTGCACGTAGTGAGGTGGAAAAATAAAAATAATAAGTATTGTATTTTTAAGAACCGGCGTAATTAAAAAGTGAGGATAGGTCGTCATTTAAAAAATAAACGAGAAGGTATAAGGTGAAACTTATTAAATTTCATTAGAAAAATATTAATTTTACCTAAAATGGGACGTAATAAAATCTCTTCAAGTAATATGCCATTTTATTACATTTTTCACTTCTCATGGTTTATATTATTACAGCAATATTTTGGTTGGTTTAAAAATAGGATAATTACTTTCTTATAGAGATCTCTCAAACTACCCCGAGTAAAAAAATCATAATATTGTATATGCTAAAATGTGTCTGTCTGTCTATTACCTTATCACGGATGAGCCGATCTTGAAAGGCACATAGATAGCATAGCTACATTTAGAGGACGGGCATAAGCTATACTTTTTATGCGGGAAAATGAAAGAGTTCACACGGATTAAAAACTAAATACGGACTAAATCGCGGGCATCAGCTAGTTGTTGATATTAACATAAATACAAGCACTTAAGTAAAGTGCGCTCAATAAAATAAAGAAAATACCATAACTATTTATGTAAATACCATGTCGTTGGTTTTTTTTGCTTATGACTAGAATCATTGGCCTCACTGCCGCAAGCATTTCTAACCAAATTAGCCGAAATAAGCCTCATGCGCGTTGGGAAAATATAGATTTGTTTAAGTCAGCCTTCGGGCGTATACACGCTGCTCTTCTGTAAAGATAATGAAATTGGAGGCTGACGTCCCAAAACAATGTGAACAACGTATAAAAACTGGCCAAGTGCGTCTCAGAACATGCATGAGGTGATCTGTGGGATCTGTAGATCACTACAGATCCCACGGATCCCTAGCTCCTAAAAAAAGCATCTTTGCAAAGAATCTTTGCAATTGTGGATTGTAAGGACTACATCTCCTGAGGATGCTCCGGTATCGGGGCGAAACGTGCGTCGAGTGTGTTTTGAGATTTGTGTGGTGCTGCGTGGTGGTGGTGCGTATTGCTTGCCTACAGGCAAGCAATACGCACTTATCAGTGGGAGCTATTCTCTTTTTGAATAAAAGCAACTGTACCTAGCAACCTGGCCCTTAACACGAAGGTTGAAATTATCACAGTGCTAATCGCAATTGTAGTAGTTGGTTGAATTCAAGGTATTCTTGCTGCAACTGCCAATAGTGATAATATGTCAGCCAATCATAGGTAATTGGGATCGTCATTGTGAAGATATGAAGCTACGGCGATAGGACTCCTGGAAACCTCCTTAACTATAGCGACTTACCCACATATCCAAGAATGCCTTCGTCTAGGTATCGAGGCAAGGGTGAGCGCGAAGGGCGGCAGGGCGGACGGTGTATCAGGCTCCTCCTGCGCCGGCGCACCGCATACCCTCAACTCCGGCACTCGGAGCTGATTGCGACTCATCACAACGCTTCTTTACAACATTTTTATCACTTTTTTGACACTTTTCTTTTGACACCAATGATCACATGGGAAACTCCTCTCACTAAGAAAACGTGGATTTTATAATAAATCGTCAGACCACTTTCCGCACATGTCTACGAAATATATTCAGATAAAATTTGTATTAGGTAGAAATGTTTGCATAAGTTTGCATGCATAAATGGAATGTGTGTTTGCTTTACGATCGTCCTTTTAATTTTTCAAACGAGCCAGAAAGTTTTTGCAACTAAAACTTGTAGACTTGCTGCGAGAGTTTATATTGTAGTGAAAGTGACTTCCTAATTTTTATTTCTAGTGCTCAAAATACTTGGCAGGATTATTAAGAGTAATTCGGCTAATTACAAAACTAATATTGCAGGAATGTTAGCACACTAATCATATTATTTTTAGTACCTCTTGCGTAGAGCTCTACGCTATCTAAGCTGTAAATAAAATAAAACCCACATTAAAGGTTTGATTAACTTTAGGCTAATTACAAAGAGGATTAGCTTTTGAAATATATTTAACGAAATCGTTCAAAGCGTGAAGATCATTTAGATTTAAATTTAAAACAAATGTTTTCTCGAAAATGTTAGAAATTTTATCATACAGTTTTTTTCATTCAGAATTATCAAAAACTATGAAATCTGTAGGCCTTGTTTTTCGGTTCCTTTCGGTTCGTTATTTATGAAAAAAGTTTACAGAATTTAAAAATTGTTTATAATATTCATTGTAAACGTTTAATAAAATTGACTTATTATGCTTTATATGAATTCTGTGTCCTACATGATAAAAACTTCCGTATGTTTGTGTCAGCAAAAATCGATGTTGAAGCAATCGATTGATTGACTTCAAATATTTACAAAATGTATTTTTATTTATATGAGTGTTTTATAAATCTTTTATACAAAGTTTCATGGGAACGGGAATTACTTAATTCCATAATAATAATCAATATCAGACTACCACAGCGAAGCGTGGCAAAACCAGCTAAGCTAAGACAGTTTTGCACTTGGTCAGGCCTATACATAAAAACTTTATCAAGACGCAACAAGTAGGCTTGAACTTAAGATTGAAATTCCTACGGGTCTACTGGTAAGTGGCCTGTCTACGTTAACAATTTTTATGAGATATTTACCTACTCAAGTAGGCTTGTAAGGGATGTACTTTCTAACATTTAGGTCTACAAAATCCTATTTCCCCATTGTAGTTAATGTATAAGCTCACAAAAATCGTGTACCACAAAGTTACTAACTAAACATAACACTCATGGCCATCAAGTAAGGTATAAGCAAAGGCTGCAAAAAACTGTCATTTTTTTTAAATGACCAATCAAGTGCGTAGTATGTACATTGTTACCCGCATAGAAATATGTAGTTGTTTGTCGCAGAATTACGGCCAAAACTATTAATCAATCAATCCTATATCTGCAATCCGTCGACAAGTTATTTAACAACGTTGTTATTTGCCAAATTATTATCAACGTTGCTTAGTAACTTATCTACAGATTCCAGATAGATTAATTAAAGGTATATTATTTTTAATTTCAGCCGTAAAGCAAGAACTTCTCGGTCCGATTTCTGTCAACTCAATTTAGTCAAACTCTAGATTACTAGGGTTCAAAGATCTCAGATCCTAACAAGAACCTCAAGAAGAGTAAATCGGTCGTAATATTTGTTCCTCTCAAATAAATATCCTTAACGGTTGTTGACTGTACAAAATTTATTTCTACGAACATTGTCGCATCTGTTGGCTTCATGCCTAATACGAAGCGCCGCGACCCTGCCTTCAGGGCTAGCAATATTTCACGTCGGATCGTAAAAGCAAATAGACATAATTAAAGAACAGGTGGGCGCGTACCTACTCACCGATTTTGTTATGTATAAATTGGACCTTGACTTTCCCCTAACTTAATTAATTAATGATTAACTTTTTATTTGATCAGGATCTTTATATTTTAAATTTACGACATATCAGCAGGAGTAGGTCACATATGCCTATGGGTCCCATTAAAATGAATCAATGATCACGTGAATCATATAACAGGGATTCGAGTACTGGCAGTCGAACCTCTCAGCAAATGCCTTCAGAAGTCAGGACGCCATAGGAGCTGGAGCGGACCGGGCTCTACGCAGCAAGGATATGCACCGCTTTCCTAACTAGTAAGTAGTAATTTTAGTACCTACCTAGTACATATAACAGTAGTCTACATGCGCCTCCGCGCCGCAGGGGAAGCCCATCATTATGTCAAAATTATTTTTATTTTATTTAAATAGAGGCACTACAACAGACTGCTATATCCAGCAGTGGACATCTTTCGGTTGATGATTATGATTATGATGATGATGATAAAAGGCACTACGGATAAGACTTGATGAAATACGACCAAGAAGAAAAAGAGAATGGTTACAAAATAATAAATACAATGTTGCAACCTAGTTGACACGTTCCAGCTTAGCTCGGAAAATGTTCTGAAAATGCTTTCCATTACGTTTACGTTTTAGAGAAAACCTAAATATAAACCACGATATATTATGTAATTCATTCAAAGCCTTTTATTTATAAAAAGAGATCTATAAGTACCTACATAATATGACTACCCGTATTTTAAATGTGAAAATGTGTTTGTTTGGTTGTTTGTCCTTCAATTCCGCCGCAACCGAACCAAGCCCACGGGACTTTTATAACCCTAAATCCACGCGGATGAAGTCCTGGACATCATCTATTGTCTCCCTATAGAGATAAAAGTTGCTGTGATATCGATTAAAAACAATCCCATTTATTGCTTATCTTTAATCAAATCTATAGCAATTGGGATAGAATGGGTAACCTCGAACATCGATGTTTTATAAACAAGGGTGGAGCGGGAGTGATCGTATTTGCATTTAAAGCTGAAAGGCCTTTCAGTTGTGTGAGTAGGTACGTGCGAGATTATCACTAATGTATTATTCAGAGTCCCATATCGTTTATGCTATTAATTAAGAATATAATACTAATTATTACCGACTTCAAACTATTGTCCTGAACTTATTTTAAGGGTTCCATTACACGTAGCACCCGTACGTAGTCGAAAATTCACGGATACCTACGGCTACGTACGAAGTGATCCTATAAGGGTTCCTTTTTCCGTTTGAGCTATGGAACTTCCATAGCTCAAAAGGAACCCTTATAGGATCACTTTGTTGTTTGTCTGTCTGTTGTGTCAAATCGCTTCGTACGTAGGTATCCGTGAAATTTCGACTACGTACGTGTGCTACGTGCTACTTACCGCACGATATAGATCTGTCTAGACGGCCTCGTCGATCCTCTGTGTATAATATCATATCTTACTCTGTAGTATATACAGTGTAAGTTTAAAGTTTAACCTTAACATTGTAAGTGAAAGCGCCTGTCATAGATATCGAGGCAATAAGTCGAGTAGGGCGCAGTTCAGTAATCGTGGGCGACCTTTGCGTGCGCGCCTCACGGACAGCCGCACGCACGCCGTAGTGCATGCGATTTTAAGTTGACAGGCGCTTTCTTTTACACGCTTTTCACACATCACTCTGAAGTCTGAATTCTTGATAGGTAGTAGAATTTTAGTAATTAAACTAGAAACAAACCGGCCAAGTGCGAGTCAGACTCGCGCACCGAGATTTCCATACTACAGTCGTATTTTCTCGACATTTTGCACGATAAATCAAAAACTATTACACATAAAAATAAATAAAAATCTGTTTTAGAATGTACAGGTAAAGCCCTTTTTTATGATACCCCACTTAATATAGTAATCTTAATTTAAAAGTTGAAAATACTAATTATTTGTTCATGAACACATTTTAATTTTTTTTGTGTTGTAACCACAAATTTATGGTTTTCGGATTTTTCCCTTTACGTCTGTAGGTCAACGGGAAGTGTCCTATAGGTTTCTTGACTGACAGATAGACAACGAAGTGATCCTATTAGGGTTCCTTTTTTTCTTTTGAGGTACCTACGAAACACTAAAAAAAGAAGAAAGATTCTTATAAGACTTTGACTTTGAAAATTACATAGATTTCAAAAACATCTAAGTATATTGGTAGATAAAGGCACCAATGAATATGACACGGTAGACCGTAGATAGATTACGTCGACCGTATGCAAAATATACTGTCTAAAACTAATATTTGTCTACGTGAGCCCGAATGGACACGCCGTTTTCCTACGGGTATTCAATCGCAGTTATTATTCAAAACACTATTCGCAAATCATTGACACGGTAACCAGTGCCCTGTCTAATTCGGATTTCGCAAGCCAAACGACAGTCTTTGTAAACAAAAGGTAGTTCCGGATGTCGTTAATAAATTAGGAAACTGCTCATAGCATTTCCAATGGGCTCAATAACAGTGAACAATAACTATACTTTTTAATTCGGTGGAGTTCTGTGTAACCAGAGGTAAAACATTTCCCAAAAAATGATAACTTTAAATCTTGTACATAAGTAAATACATTAATCACTTGCCGTATGTATGAAAGATCATTACTTTAGAACAATTCTCAGAAAATAAATACTTTACATGGTTTTCACCAAAAGAAAAAGGGATTATCTTAGAAGGTTAATAAATGAACATTTTGCGAAAATAAGCATATGAGTAAGTATGGTGATAATTGTGATAATAAATTAGGTCGGAAAAAAATCATCCTATCTGAGAGCTCCTGAGGCGTGCGCAGCGAAGTGCTGCAAAGCCAGGACGAGCCGCTAGTCTTAATATATCTAAATATATAAAAGGAAAAGGTGACTAACTGACTGACTGATCTATCAACGCAGAGCTCAAACTACTGGACGGATCAGGCTGTTTGGCATGCAGATAGCTATTATGACGTAGGCATCCGCTAAGAAAGGATTTTCGAAAATCCAACCCCTGAGGGGGTGAAATAGGGGTTTGAAATTTGTGTAGGCCACGCGGACGAAGTCGCGAGCATAAGCTAGTTCAAAATAAAAGTCCTGGCTCACTGACTAACTCATCAACACCTAGCCCAAACTCTAGACCTACAAAGGTGAAATTTTAGACACCTACATACGTTCCCTAACAAGAAGGTACCTACTTTATTGAGGAAATAACATAACTTATAGAGTAATTATTTAAAAGGGCTATATTAGCATAGTATATAATATTGTGTTTAAGACCGATGGTAATTATTAATTAGATCCTTGTTGAAGTGATATGGCTGCAATAACATTAGACTACATTAGATAAGATATATCTCATAGATAGGTATACTTACCTACCTAGAATAAACCCGTCGCCCCATCGGCACCTAGCCGCTGCTATACCTACCTACTAGGTACTTACGTTTTTTTTTTTAAATCTTTATTTTTAGCCGGGACTTTATTGTACTACTTGTATGGAGTGTTTTAACTTAATCACTCAAGGTTTATTTCTATTTAATAGGTAAGTACCTAGATGACCCGCCCGGACTTTGTTCGAGTGGAATTTTTGAAAATCGGTAAGGAGAATTTCCAAAAATCTTCAAACAGGTCTAAAAAAAAAGTAAGTGTAGGTACCTACTTATCTTTTTAGACCGAAAACCCAAATACCAAATATTTTTATTAATATAACCTAAAATATTAAGAGCTTTTAACAAACTTTCAGTTCCTAAATTTAGGTGTGTGTAGCCATAGAAAATTATTTTCAAAATATCTCCTGCCGGGAATCGAATATGGGCTTCCCAATTATAACTACACTGCAGCGCTTACCACTGCGACTTCCAGGAAGGCCTCCAAGTAAAATACGGAAGCAAATTATATCCAAGTCCCAGCTGAAAATCGAATATCTACAATTTGTTTTTGCACGGCTGCACCTAAGTGGTCGCAAAATCACATAAATTTAACAAAGTATTATGTAAATGCTTCATGTAATAATATTCAGAACACCGCAGCAATAAATTCGTCACTGAAATACAGGAGTACGGATTTCATTTAATTAACTTAATGCCTTTGGGAAATGTTTAATATATGTACTTATCTACTCGTATTCTGTACCTATGTACTTGTTATACATTTCATTATTAATTATTATAGTCTCCTATATGATGAATATATATAACTTATTGAATGAGCAGGATGAATGTAATATGTAATTGCTTATTTCTAATTCAACGTATTGTATTAATACTAATACCTATGCCAATGATTGAGGAAGTGAGTAATTTATTTATTGTTTTCCTAAAGCTATCGTTCATTATCAACAGAACTTGCAGAAGCTGAAGTTAGCCCTGGTAAGTCCAGAGGTTTACAACAAACTGATGATATGACATGACAATATTAAAGACACTTTAACACACATCATCACTTTACATCAGGTGTTTTTGTGATCAAGCGTTTGCCCATAATCACTACCACTATTATAAATGCGAAAGTGTGTTTGTTTGTCCTTCAACCACGTCGCAACGGAGCAACGGATCGATGTGATTTTTGCATGGTAGGTAGGTAGGTATATAGTTTAAGACCTGGAGAGTGGAGAGTGACATACGCTACTTTTTATACCGGAAAATCGAAGAGTTCCTACGGGATTTTCAAAACCTAAATCCACGCGTATGTAGTCGCGGGCATCAGTGATTAAGTATCTAGTGATTAATGAAAAAAGAATAAATAAATAACTTTATTCATTTTTTATACAGGCACTTTGAAGGTTTACTCTAGCATACAAAAAAAAATTACCATCGCAACCTATCTAAATTTTTTATTGGTTTGAATTTTTCCTGATTCAATTAACTCCCTAATGGCAGCCCTAGAGACGGATGACGTCAACGAACCGAACCCTCACTTTATTTTATTAGCAAAAGAACGTTGCATGACCACTAAATAGGATCGTATTGTTAGCGAATTAGGAGACATTGATATTAATACGACTTTCATAATCTACTTACCTTTGTATCTTAAGTAAAGAAAGCTTATGTTATTGTGAGAGATTAATGAAAAAAGAATAAATAAATAATTTTATTCATTTTTTATACAGGCACTTTGAAGGTTTACTCTAGCATACAAAAAAAATTACCATCGTAACCTATCTAAATTTTTTATTGGATTGAATTTTTCCTGATTCAATTAACTCCCTAATGGCAGCCCTAGAGACGGATGACGTCAACGAACCGAACCCTCACTTTATTTTATTAGCAAAAGAACGTTGCATGACCACTAAATAGGATCGTATTGTTAGCGAATTAGGAGACATTGATATTAATACGACTTTCATAATCTACTTACCTTTGTATCTTAAGTAAAGAAAGCTTATGTTATTGTGAGAGATTAATGAAAAAAGAATAAATAAATAATTTTATTCATTTTTTATACAGGCACTTTGAAGGTTTACTCTAGCATACAAAAAAAATTACCATCGTAACCTATCTAAATTTTTTATTGGATTGAATTTTTCCTGATTCAATTAACTCCCTAATGGCAGCCCTAGAGACGGATGACGTCAACGAACCGAACCCTCACTTTATTTTATTAGCAAAAGAACGTTGCATGACCACTAAATAGGATCGTATTGTTAGCGAATTAGGAGACATTGATATTAATACCACTTTCATAATCTACTTACCTTTGTATCTTAAGTAAAGAAAGCTTATGTTATTGTGAGAGAAATGTATTATTTACTTACTCAAATAACAAAGTCGAGGTCGTACCAGTCACCCGCATATCGGTATGTTCAAAGGTACTTGAACCCTTCGTTTTTCTTCACTGAACATTCAGAAATACGCAACAGCCAGCGTAGGAAACCTATTTTTTACATTGGCTACCTTTACTTACCTCCTGTAGGTACTTATCTACGCGATTACACCAAGGCCTCAAACATGACGTATTCCACATTTAGTACCTATGTATATTTTTGGTATTTTTTGTTTGTACACCAAAAACAATAGAGAGAGAGTCAGGAGTGTCAGACCTTCATAAATTTGTAAAAATTGAAAGTTTATCTGCGTATTGTCCCCAACACAGGGAGGAACGATCAGCGACTATGAAGTTTGGATCATGGTGGCTTTGGGAGATAACAGGTATAATAACTATTTTTTTATACTTTCTTCGGAACAGTACTTATTAGAAATCACGTTATGCAGTGCGAGACAGTGTCGTGGCAAATCCTATTTACTAAAATATTTGCTTAAAAAAAATTATTGGCTAATACTAGAGAGAGAGAGAGAGAGAGAGAGAGACAGAGAATACAAGTTACGAGTACGAGTTACGAGTACAAGGTACGAGTTTGTTTAGAAGACCAAAATATGCACTTAGCCTTCTTCTATTTTGAAGTCGGCTGGAAATAGGTAGATAAAGTACGTAGGTACCTACCAAGAAATCCGTTTACCCTGTCTCCATAACTTAGAAACTTTTTCATCTAGAATTCCTAGCTTCAATTTATAAAGTTAAAATGGCTGGACTGTAAAATCAAATACGAGAATTAAAAAACTTTTTCTCTTGAGCCATTTGCATTTATCACTTGGTCTTATCTATTTCACGTAAGCACCTACCGAAATTTAAACTTGAGTTAAGTTGCTAAGCGTTATTTGCTTAACAAACATAATAATGTTATGTTTACGATATAAGCTGATAACTACATGCGTGATATTATGAACGATCCCTTTGTTTCTTATGTTTAGGTATATGAGGTATTTTTAGAAAACGACCTTTGAATTACCTACTTATATCAGAATAATAATGACGGAAAAAAATAATAGTTATACAATACAACCCAACTTTTTTAAACCGACCTTTTTTTTTCGCTGGGATATGCTTTTACGCATCCTCCCCGGAAGAAACGCAGCTGAACCACGTTTCTTCCGGGGAGGTATGTGGGACTCACTGTAACCCAGAATACCCACTAAAACCCAGCGGACCCGTCAGCGCCATGATGAGGCGGCACAGGAACGCAGTTTGCATACTACTATGCCGTCTCAGCGGTACAGATACCTCACAGGGCTTCCCTACAGGATGCCCCTGCCTTCCTCCTCGGGTTTACGGTCCGAGGTAGTGAGCATATCGGCGCCTAGCCTTTGCCCTTGGCGTTTACGGCGTATGGGATGAGCGTTGGGATCCAGCTCTCTTTCTCGTTCAGCCGCCTCCTTTAATGCGAGCACTTGCTCGCAGAAAGACACTACTGCCGTCCAACAAGTCTCGCTTGTGATCATTGCGCTTTTAAACCGACCTGAATCCTATAGGTACCTATCTAATACAAATTCAGAGAGAGAAAATTGATATATTGCACACAGATCTACACCTAGGGGAAACCTTATATTTTTAAGCCTCATTTACACCCAAGCAACATTTTGCGATATTGTGGCATGCCACAGGGTCGCATCGTACAATATTTTAAATGTAGCAAGTATCCTTGACAGACTGTTGCATGTCCTGCCGTATTTGTTTGTATTGAAACTCTACAGATATTATCCGGCATACAAAAGACTGCCGCTATCGCAAAAATAACGCTTCCATTTGTAGAATGCTATATTGTCGCATATTGTGCTCCGGGGTAAAAAGCCTTTAAAAAGACATGATGGAGTACCTATAATTTCATTATAGAAACGTTGATAATATGGAAAACAAAAAGTACCAAAATACTATACCTACATCTATCGTAACAAGCACGATTAATAATATCATTACTTTTTCTTTTAACATCCGATATATTAGGTATGTGGCAAAGTACCTAATCAATAAGGAACTGAATCCGACTGAATCTACATACCTATCAGTATTAAGCTGAGTCTAGGTATTACGTGACTCTAATAGCGCGTCGAGATGAGATCAAACACTGCAGTGTTACACTGAAATGCAATCACAGTCACACTCCTCCTTCCCAAATCGAATTAATACTAGAACAAGATAACACTGTGCTTGTAATTGAATTTCTTGCGTAATCAACTTAAAACATTGTTTACATCACCCATAACTACTGAATGTCTCAAAGTCAAAGTCAAATGATTTATTCAAAATAGGTAATAAATTACTCTTATTGATTGTCTGGTATAGTGTCTCTACTATAAGTATGGTAAAATTACAAAAATATATGCATAGGTTTATTTGTTTTTACGCGCATCAAGCAACAACTATTGCTGGATTATTGGAAAAGCTGACTGACTGACTGACTGAATGATGTATCAACACACAGCTCAAATTGCTGGACGGATCGGGCTGAAATTTAGCATGCAGATAGCTATTAGACGTAACTATCCGCGAAGAAAGGATTTTTAAAAATTCAATCCCTAAGCGGGTGAAATAGGGGTTTAAAATGTGTGTAGTCCGCGCGGACGAAGTCGCGGGCATAAGCTAGTTAGTCAGTAAAAATAAAAAAGCATATAGTTTAAGGGATCTCGCGCAACCATTGGACGAAGAATGCGCGACAAAATGCGTAATAAAATGAAGCATTTCATAGAATAACTGGTCGAATGCGGACTTGGACTACCAGTGTGCAAGATCCCTTAGATATTATTTTAAATCGCTTGCAGAGAACAGAGAATAAAAGGAACTCACAGAAAAAGAAAGAGTTTTATTTAAATGAACTTTTATACGAGTGCTTTTGAATCGTCTAGTGATCTGCCATTAGTTTGGCATGCTCTACCTAGATCTGCCTAGTCAATCTACACTAGGTATATTATCTACACTAATATTATAAAAAGATATTATTTTGTCAGTTTGGATGTAGGGGGTAATCTCCGGAACTGACGATTCAGGAAATTCTTTCACTGATATAATATTTTAATAACAAATTATTATCTAAGGTGTGTTT